>NW_026967530.1:3235000-3425000 GCF_028390025.1 Pseudophryne corroboree
ACAAGAGAAGGGAAGGAAAGGGTACACAAGAGAAGGGAAGGAAAGGGTACACAAGAGAAGGGAAGGAAAGGGTACACAAGAGAAGGGAAGGAAAGGGTACACAAGAGAAGGGAAGGAAAGGGTACACAAGAGAAGGGAAGGAAAGGGTACACAAGAGAAGGGAAGGAAAGGGTACACAAGAGAAGGGAAGGAAAGGGTACACAAGAGAAGGGAAGGAAAGGGTACACAAGAGAAGGGAAGGAAAGGGTACACAAGAGAAGGGAAGGAAAGGGTACACAAGAGAAGGGAAGGAAAGGGTACACAAGAGAAGGGAAGGAAAGGGTACACAAGAGAAGGGAAGGAAAGGGTACACAAGAGAAGGGAAGGAAAGGGTACACAAGAGAAGGGAAGGAAAGGGTACACAAGAGAAGGGAAGGAAAGGGTACACAAGAGAAGGGAAGGAAAGGGTACACAAGAGAAGGGAAGGAAAGGGTACACAAGAGAAGGGAAGGAAAGGGTACACAAGAGAAGGGAAGGAAAGGGTACACAAGAGAAGGGAAGGAAAGGGTACACAAGAGAAGGGAAGGAAAGGGTACACAAGAGAAGGGAAGGAAAGGGTACACAAGAGAAGGGAAGGAAAGGGTACACAAGAGAAGGGAAGGAAAGGGTACACAAGAGAAGGGAAGGAAAGGGTACACAAGAGAAGGGAAGGAAAGGGTACACAAGAGAAGGGAAGGAAAGGGTACACAAGAGAAGGGAAGGAAAGGGTACACAAGAGAAGGGAAGGGTACAAAAGAGAAGGGAGGGATACATAAGAAAAGGGAGGGTACATAAGGGAGGGTACATAAGAAAAGGGAGGGATACATAAGAAAAGGGAGGGTACATAAGGGAGGGTACATAAGAAAAGGGAGGGTACATAAGAGAAGGGAGGAAGGGTGCATAAGAGAAGGGAGGGAGGGGTGCATAAGAGAAGGGAGGGTACATAAGAGAAGGGAGGGTGCATAAGAGAAGGACATAAGAGAAGGGAGGGAGGGGTGCATAAGGGGAGGGAGGGTGCATAAGAGAAGGGAGGGAGGTGCATAAGAGAAGGGAGGGAGGGGCATAAGAGAAGGGAGGGAGGGGTGCATAAGAGAAGGGAGGGTACATAAGAGAAGGGAGGGTGCATAAGAGAAGGGGGGGTGCATAAGAGAAGGGAGGGAGGGTGCATAAGGGGAGGGAGGGTGCATAAGGGGAGGGAGGGTGCATAAGAGAAGGGAGGGAGGTGCATAAGAGAAGGGAGGGAGGTGCATAAGAGAAGGGAGGGAGGTGCATAAGAGAAGGGAGGGAGGGTGCATAAGAGAAGGGAGGGAGGGTGCATAAGAGAAGGGAGGGAGGGTGCATAAGAGAAGGGAGGGAGGGTGCATAAGAGAAGGGAGGGAGGGTGCATAAGAGAAGGGAGGGAGCATAAGAGAAGGGAGGGAGGGTGCATAAGAGAAGGGAGGGAGGGTGCATAAGAGAAGGGAGGGAGGGTGCATAAGAGAAGGGAGGGAGGGTGCATAAGAGAAGGGAGGGTGCATAAGAGAAGAGAAGGGAGGGTGCATAAGAGAAGGGAGGGAGGGTGCATAAGAGAAGGGAGGGAGGTGCATAAGAGAAGGGAGGGAGGGTGCATAAGAGAAGGGAGGGAGGGTGCATAAGAGAAGGGAGGGAGGGTGCATAAGAGAAGGGAGGGAGGGTGCATAAGAGAAGGGAGGGAGGGTGCATAAGAGAAGGGAGGGAGGGTGCATAAGAGAAGGGAGGGAGGGTGCATAAGAGAAGGGAGGGGTACATAAGAGAAGGGAAGGGGGCATAAGAGAAGGGAAGGGGCATAAGAGAAGGGAAGGGGGCATAAGAGAAGGGAAGGGGGCATAAGAGAAGGGAGGGGGCATAAGAGATAAGAGAAGGGAGGGGGCATAAGAGAAGGGAGGGGGCATAAGAGATAGAGAAGGGAGGGGGCATAAGAGATAAGAGAAGGGAAGGGTACATAAGAGAAGGGAAGGGGGCATAAGAGAAGGGAGGGGGCATAAGAGATAAGAGAAGGGAGGGGGCATAAGAGAAGGGAGGGGGCATAAGAGAAGGGAGGGGGCATAAGAGAAGGGAGGGGGCATAAGAGAAGGGAAGGTACATGAAAAGGGAGGGATACATATTTGGGGGGGGGTGATCAATCCACAATCTATTGTGAGTCGATGCAATTTGAGCAGGCAATATATTTGCACATCGGTGGTGGATCTGGTTCTCCATCCTTGCTCAGTAGGTAGGGGGTGGGGGAGAGAGAAGAAGAGTAAGGAGGGGATACATGGCTTTTCTGGCTTTACATTGCCGTTACATTTATTCCAGACATTCCTGAATTCCTCACTCTGGAGGATGAGTGAGGAAATTTAATTCAGGAACGTCTGGAATAAATGTAATAGCCTCTGGAGAATGTTCTGTCGGACATTCCTTGGCTGGTTCCTATAAAGGCCACAGTAGGAGTTTACTGGCACATTGCATTGGTCGGATGGTTTGGCTAGGTGGACGCCCAGGGGTTATGGGGTTGTGAGATAAGGACATGTAGCCCTGCCAATGTTCAGAGGAAACGTTCAGTATATCTGAGCTTACTTTGTTATCAAACATTTCTCCACCTTCTCTCACCTGAAAGTTCTATACAAACTGTCCAAAGTGCAAGAAATAGTTTATTTAATAAAACAAACATTGACTGCATGAAGTCACCTATTGGCAAGAGGTCCAGTTCTTACTCCCACAACATGTTAGTGTAGTGGGACCACCAGGGGTCCAGCCTATTACTGCACCCACAATGGCTACACTATAAGGGACGCCTACAGTTTAGGGTGGGATGCCTCATGGGCACAGATGAAACCTTGGAGAGTGACATCACACTCCTCATATGCACCAAGCAGAGCTTGCTCCCAAAACGCAATGCTGTAGATGGCATTGCCTAATAGAGGGCCGGGGCTTCTTTCCACATAGTGCACTGAGCGCCAACTCCTTAAACCCCCTCCCCCCCCCCCCTGCAGATTACACAATGTGCCGGCCAATGGCTGCAAGTGTGGAGATCCACCCAGATATCCTTTCTCTGCACAGCTGTGCGCTAGACAGCCATCCTTTGTGATTTGATTGCAATTCTACATACATACTGGCGTTATTACAAGGGGCTATGCACCCAATAAGTGGCGGATATATCATGTGCAATGCGTCGTGCATCCTGCGCTGGGGCTTGTGGGGTAAACCGGCAGAAATATTCTTCACTTTCCTGTATACAGATGGAGCCTCATCTTGGCTTCTCGGCTGCACCTAGGCACACCATGGTTTATTAGCATAAACCCTTCATCTATTGTTCTCAGCTACAATACAGCAGGGGATTGAATCTGACCTGGCTCTATTAAAGGCCAAGATAAAGATGGCTCCATCTGTACATCATCTCCTACACTGCTAACCAGACATGGAATTGGGGGTTGTTTGTGTATTCTACAATTGCCCTTCCTCAGGACACCATCTCCTTTTCTGGTGTCATCATGGTCCCTCTTGTATAAAGGGAGGAAATGGATGTTACTCCACAAACTGTACTGCGTCTTGTCCTATGGACATTACTACCGTGCACAGGTTCCAAAACGTGGTCCTCAGGAATAGACATCAGATACTAATTCACCTGCATGGATAAGACCTGGACTAACATGCCTTGAGGACTGCATTGGGCACCTATGACTTAAAGGATTGGGATGATGACCCATTTTAATGTAAGGTATTGTTAGTCAAGAAAGGTTCCTGCCCAACTCCTCCTGTTCTAGCAGATAGCCCCAGCTTCTGATGCTGTAGTCACTAGTAACCCTGCACCCCACATTAGCACAATGGTAAGACGTTCTTTGCTCTGCTCTTGCCCACTAGAAAGGGATCACTGCCACCATGCAGAGGCTCAGTGTCAGGATACAGCTGGGAGTTGCCTGGGTAGTGCAGGTTTCAGGGAAGACCCAAATTCTTCCCGATTCCAATTTCACAGATGAGAACTTCTCAATAAAGGACCTTCCTATTGGCCAAATGTATGCGTCTGCTCCCCAGTGCTGTCCACACCACTTACACCCATGACCTCTTTAGGTCACACCTAGAAGACCGGGGCAGTCAGCTCTGGGAAGTAGCGCTCTACCCGAAGTACCCCAAGGCTATCATGCTTGCGCAAACTGAATGTGTAGGGCACAAGGCTGGAGCAAGGGGGGAGATTAGGACACTGGATGGAGCAGGGTACAGCACGAAGTACTCCCAGTTGCACCATACTCTGTTACAGTGACCCAGCAGAGCGCTAGGGGCAGATGCCAGTCCAGCTTTGGGGCAGACCAGGCAAACTGGAGACAGCAGCCGTAACCTGCACTCCACACACTATCAGCACAGAACATTCAGGGTCACGCTAAGGCTGGTAACCAGAGAGTAACGCAGGCCATGGGTGTTCGGGAGCAAGTGCTCTTGGTCGCCACTTGCTCCCACAAGTTACCAGGCTCTCCTTCCCACCAGCCAGCTATTTGGTTGGAAAAGTGGTGTGGCCAGCCTAAGAGGACCAGCCAGACAGTGGAGAGCCACGTCAGCTTCAGACTGCTCGGTCTGCTAATGGTCTTCTGCCCAGGCTTTCATAGGAACCATGGAAGAGCAGCACCCAGGACTCTAGATTAGGGCAGTGTCTCCCAATGCCGCTATTACAGTCCAGGAACTAAGGATATCCGTGCAAAAGTCTAGTGGCCAGTTACTGCCAGATGTTACCCTCCCCGTACAAGTCCCTCCAGGAATAACCGTTACACAAGTTGTTTATTACACCAGCGCTTTATTTGTTACACAAGTGTTTCTGGGAGTTACAACCTCAACTTAGAGGGGGGGTTTGGGGATTACATGCGAGAACGTTAACGCAACATACAAAAGAAAATAAATAAAAATGACACAAGTTAGCCGGGACGAGGAGGAGACTGCTACAGGTGTAACCCCAGATCTACGTGGAATGTTAGGAACACAAAACTGGGAAGAGTAAAGCCTGGCTGTAAGGCCTGCTGCATGCCTTGTTTTCCAGCCGTGCTAGAAAGTTACATCAGGAACTCTAACCAGCCTCAGACAGGAAATTCTGGAATATTAAGCATTAGATATCGGGAAGGCTAAAACCTTAGATACCCCATACACACCTCCAGCCTAAACCTCTCCCGGTGACCGGGGTGTGCAAGAGAAGGTGTGTACAGGGTATGACAAGAATTAGACATCCCAGCAAGATGGACGCAAGAACGTCTCATGTCCTGGGGGCAGGTGCCTCCGGCTCTATTCCAGGGTGCTGAGGCAAGTTAATAAAGACCTCCGGCAGCAGGTGCAAGGCATCGGTCAGCAGTGCATCTAGAAGCATTTGCGGTGAACGATGGAAGGACCAGACTCGTCGTACTCCTGCTTGCTGATCCACATCTGCTGGAAAGTGGAGAGGGAGGCCAGGATGGAGCCACCAATCCAGACTGAGTACTTGCGCTCAGGTGGAGCGATGATCTAGAGAGAGAGAAAAGTCCATTATAGCATGGCTTTGCCATTACCAAACACACTGCTAGTACCACCCAGAGAGCCCCGCTACAGGCACCCAGAGAGCCCCACTACCACCCAACACCCTGCTACAGGCACCCAGAGTGCACAGCCATTACCTGACACTGCTAGTACCAGGCACAACCCGCTACAGGCACCCAGAGAGCCCTGCTACCACCCAACACCCTGCTACAGAGACCTGGGGTGCACAGCCATTACCCGGCACCCCCCGCTACAGTCACCCAGAGAGCACGGCTATTACCTGACACACCACTACAGTCACCCGCGTGCACCGCTACTACCAGACACCCTGCTACAGTCACCCAGAGAACACTGCCATTACCCAGAACTCCGCGCTACAGACACCCAGAGGGCACAGCCATTACCCGGCACCCACCGCTACAGTCACCCAGAAAGCGCTGCTATTACCAGACACACCCTGCTACAGGCACAGTGAGCACAGCTTACCTTTATTTTCATTGTGCTAGGAGCGAGGGCAGAGATTTCCTTCTGCATTCGGTCAGCAATCCCTGGATACATTGTGGAACCACCAGACAGAACGGTATTGGCATACAGGTCCTTACGGATGTCTACGTCACACTTCATGATGGAGTTGAAGGTGGTTTCGTGAATGCCACAGGACTCCATACCTAGAGAAGGTTAGTTTAATGTTAGCACTAGCTGCTGAGTCACCTATGCATCGTTCGGCTGTTCACGTTGCCAAAACCTCAACATAAAGACAAGTACACCAGCTACATACCCAAGAAAGAGGGCTGGAAGAGGGCCTCCGGAGACCGGAACCTCTCATTTCCAATAGTGATGACCTGACCGTCCGGCAACTCGTAGCTCTTCTCCAGAGAGGAGGAGGAAGCAGCAGTGGCCATCTCCTGCTCGAAGTCCAAGGCTACGTAGCAAAGCTTCTCCTTGACGTCCCGCACAATTTCCCTCTCAGCTGTGGTGGTGAAACTGTAGCCCCTCTCGGTCAGGATCTTCATGAGGTAGTCAGTCAGGTCCCGGCCAGCCAAGTCCAGGCGCAGAATAGCATGAGGCAGGGCGTAACCTTCGTAGATGGGCACTGTGTGGGTCACACCATCACCAGAGTCCATAACAATACCGGTGGTACGGCCAGAGGCATAGAGAGACAGCACAGCCTGGATAGCCACATACATGGCCGGGGTATTGAAGGTCTCAAACATGATCTGCAGCGGGAGGAAAGAAATGTGAAGTTTAACAAGTGCACTAGACGGGCACACCCAGAAACCATGCTATCTTGCCACCAACCAGGTAAAAAGGATTATTCAGATGGAACAGAAACCTAAGGCTTCAGCAGGAAATGCCAGGAGAGCAAGAGCCCTGAAATAGGGATGGCCACCAATCATGGATGGTTAACCACCACCAGTAGATAGTTTTGCCATCAAAAGCAAAGAGCTCCCCCGCCCAATATTTGTTGCATTCTTCTTGGTGGTGGGACATGTAGCTTAGCACCACCCCCTAATGTGACCCTTAAAGCCCCACCACCGATTGGCCCAGTAAGAAATAGAGCAGGGCCAACCATCAGTTGGTTAAACCAATGGTTCCATACCATCAAGGCTAATTAATAGTACAATTGATGGTGACCACAGATGTCTACCCATCAATGGCCATCCCTACCGATGGGGGGGGGGGGGGGGGGGGGGGGGGGGGGGGAGGTTCCGTTTAGGGCTGAGGAAGATGGGGGGGTGGGGGGGAGGTTCCGTTTAGGGCTGAGGAAGATGGGGGGGGTTCCGTTTAGGGCTGAGGAAGATGGGGGGGGGGGGGGGAGGTTCCGTTTAGGGCTGAGGAAGATGGGGGGGGGGGGGGAGGTTCCGTTTAGGGCTGAGGAGGGGGGGGGGGTTACGTTTAGGGCTGAGGAAGATGGGGGGGGGGGAGGGGGAGGTTCCGTTTAGGGCTGAGGAAGATGGGGGGGGGGGGGGAGGTTCCGTTTAGGGCTGAGGAAGATGGGGGGGGGGGGGGGAGGTTCCGTTTAGGGCTGAGGAAGATGGGGGGGGGGGGGGAGGTTCCGTTTAGGGCTGAGGAAGATGGGGGGGGGGAGGTTCCGTTTAGGGCTGAGGAGGGGGGGGGGGTTACGTTTAGGGCTGAGGAAGATGGGGGGGGAGGGGGAGGTTACGTTTAGGGCTGAGGAAGATGGGGGGGGGGGAGGTTACGTTTAGGGCTGAGGAAGATGGGGGGGGGGAGGTTACGTTTAGGGCTGAGGAAGATGGGGGGGGGGAGGTTACGTTTAGGGCTGAGGAAGATGGGGGGGGGGGGGAGGTTACGTTTAGGGCTGAGGAAGATGGGGGGGGGGAGGTTACGTTTAGGGCTGAGGAAGATGGGGGGGGGGGGGAGGTTACGTTTAGGGCTGAGGAGGGGGGGGGGGGGGGGAGGTTACGTTTAGGGCTGAGGAAGATGGGGGGGGTTAGGTTTAGGTCTGAGGAAACGGGAAGAAGTGTTGTTGGTGACCCTACGGCAGGTGGAACAAACCTGTGTCATCTTCTCCCTGTTGGCTTTGGGGTTCAGGGGAGCTTCTGTGAGCAGGACCGGGTGCTCCTCAGGGGCCACACGTAGCTCATTGTAGAAGGTGTGATGCCAGATCTTCTCCATATCATCCCAGTTGGTGACAATGCCGTGCTCGATGGGGTATTTTAGAGTCAGGATGCCTCTCTTGCTCTGTGCCTCATCACCCACATAGCTGTCTTTCTGGCCCATGCCAACCATCACGCCCTGGTACAACGAGAGCACATATTACAGACATGTTCCCATGAATATAAGCCAGAATAGACATGTAGCAAAACAAACCTGATGTCTGGGGCGTCCAACAATTGAGGGGAAGACAGCGCGAGGAGCATCGTCCCCTGCAAAGCCGGCCTTGCACATCCCAGAGCCATTGTCCACGACGAGCGCTGCAATCTCTTCATCAGCCATCTTACTGTGTCACTGGTGGGGGAAATAAACAGGAATACTGTTACCGCACAAGGTGCGTACACAGCAGACATACACCTGACCAGCACACGGAGGAACGCTATGCACCACTATAAGGAGGTATCAGGAGGCAGCCGACCACAATCACTCTGATTACACGGAGTACATCACATGAGACCCTGAGCACCTCATAGGCAGGTAACAGCCCTGGGTCAGGGCACAGCACAGTATTACATTGTATAGTGCATGAGCGGTGCTGCAGGAGAGGGAGGGACAGGACATAGCACAGTATCACCACCCTATACCGGGACAGGGAAGAGACCGGGCCTCGCACAGCAGTAAGGCACAGTATCACAGCCCTATACTGGCAGGAGACCGGTCCTAGCACAGCAGTAAGGCACAGTATCACCGCCCTATACCAGGACGGGGAGGACCTAGCAGAGCAGTAATGCACACCATCACTGCCCTACTCCGGGACAGGGAGTAGACTGGGCCTAGCACAGCAGTGATGCACAGTATCACCACCCTATACCGAGACAGGGCGGAGACCGGGCCTAGTACAGCAGTAACATCGCCCTATACCAGGACAGGGAGGAGACCGGGCCTAACATTAACGCACAGTATCACCGCCCTACACCGGGACAGGGAGGAGACCGGGCCTCGCACAGCAGTAAGGCACAGTATCACAGCCCTATACCGGCAGGAGACCGGTCCTAGCACAGCAGTAAGGCACAGTATCACCACCCTATACCAGGACGGGGAGGAGACCAGGCCTAGCAGAGCAGTAATGCACACCATCACCGCCCTACTCCGGGACAGAGAGTAGACTGGGCCTAGCACAGCAGTGACGCACAGTATCACCACCCTATACCGAGACAGGGCGGAGACCGGGCCTAGTACAGCAGTAACATCGCCCTATACCAGGACAGGGAGGAGACCGGGCCTAACAATAACGCACAGTATCACCGCCCTACACCGGGACAGGGAGGAGACCGGGCCTAGCACAGCAGTAAGGCACAGCATCACCGCCCTATACCAGGACAGGGAGGAGACCAGGCCTAGCACAGCAGTAAGGCACAGTATCACCTCCTTATACCAGGACAGGGAGGAGACAGGGCCAAACAATGCACAGTATCACCACCCTATACCAGGACAGGGCGGAGAGACCGGGCCTAGCACAGCAGTAAGGCACAGTATCACCACCCTATACCAGGACAGGGAGTAGACTGGGCCTAGCACAGCAGTAACGCACAGTATCACCACCCTATACCGAGACAGGGCGGAGACCGGGCCTAGTACAGCAGTAACATCGCCCTATACCAGGACAGGGAGGAGACCGGGCCTAACAATAACGCACAGTATCACCGCCCTATACCAGGACAGGGCGGAGACCGGGCCTAGCACAGCAGTAAGGCACAGTATCACCGCCCTATACCAGGACAGGGCGGAGAGACCGGGCCTAGCACAGCAGTAAGGCACAGTATCACCACCCTATACCAGGACAGGGAGGAGACCAGGCCTAGCACAGCAGTAAGGCACAGTATCACCGCCCTATACCGGGAGACCGGGCCTAGCACAGCATCACCACCCTATACTGGGCCAGGGAGGAGACTGGGCCTAGTACAGCAGTATCACTGCCCTATACCGGGACAGGGAGGAGCCCAGGCCTAGCACAGCAGTAAGGCACAGTATCACCTCCTTAACCGGGACAGGGAGGAGACCGGGCCAAACAATGCACAGTATCACCGCCCTATACCGGGACAGGGAGGGGACCGGGCCTAGCACAGCAGTAAGGCACAGTATCACCGCCCTATACAGGGAGGAGACCGGGCCTAGCCCAGCAGTAATGCACACTATCACCGCCCTACACCGGGACAGGGAGGAGACCGGGCCTAGCAATAATGCAAAGTATCACTGCCCTATACTGGGATAGGGAGGAGACTGGGCCTAGTACAGCAGTATCACCGCCCTATACCAGGACAAGGAGGAGACTGGGCCTTGTACAGCAGTAAGGCACAGTTTCACCGCCCTATACCAGGACAAGGAGGAGACCAGGCCTAGCACAGCAGTAAGGCACAGTATCACCGCCCTATACCAGGACGGGGAGGAGACCAGGCCTAGCAGAGCAGTAATGCACACCATCACCGCCCTACACCGGGACAGGGAGGAGACCGGGCCTAGCACAGCAGTAAGGCACAGTATCACCACCCTATACCGAGACAGGGCGGAGACCGGGCCTAGTACAGCAGTAACATCGCCCTATACCAGGACAGGGAGGAGACCGGGCCTAACAACGCACAGTATCACCGCCCTACACCGGGACAGGGAGGAGACCGGGCCTAGCACAGCAGTAAGGCACAGTATCACCGCCCTATACCAGGACAGGGCGGAGAGACCGGGCCTAGCACAGCAGTAAGGCACAGTATCACCACCCTATACCGGGCCAGGGAGGAGACTGGGCCTAGTACAGCAGTATCACCACCCTATACCAGGACAGGGCGGAGACCGGGCCTAGCACAGCAGTAAGGCACAGTATCACCGCCCTATACCAGGACAGGGCGGAGAGACCAGGCCTAGCACAGCAGTAAGGCACAGTATCACCTCCTTATACCGGGACAGGGAGGAGACTGGGCCAAACAATGCACAGTATCACCACCCTATACCAGGACAGGGCGGAGACCGGGCCTAGCACAGCAGTAAGGCACAGTATCACCTCCTTATACCAGGACAGGGCGGAGACCGGGCCTAGCACAGCAGTAAGGCACAGTATCACCTCCTTATACCGGGACAGGGAGGAGACTGGGCCAAACAATGCACAGCATCACCACCCTATACCAGGACAGGGCGGAGACCGGGCCTAGCACAGCAGTAAGGCACAGTATCACCACCCTATACCAGGACAGGGAGGAGACCAGGCCTAGCACAGCAGTAAGGCACAGTATCACCTCCTATACCGGGCCAGGGAGGAGACTGGGCCTAGTACAGCAGTATCACTTCCCTATACCGGGCCAGGGAGGAGACCGGGCCAAACAATGCACAGTATCACCACCCTATACCAGGACAGGGCGGAGACCGAGCCTAGCACAGCAGTAAGGCACAGTATCACCACCCTATACCGAGACAGGGCGGAGACCGGGCCTAGTACAGCAGTAACATCGCCCTATACCAGGACAGGGAGGAGACCGGGCCAAACAATGCACAGTATCACCACCCTATACCAGGACAGGGCGGAGACCGGGCCTAGCACAGCAGTAAGGCACAGTATCACCTCCTTATACTGGGACAGGGAGGAGACTGGGCCTAGTACAGCAGTATCACTTCCCTATACCGGGCCAGGGAGGAGACCGGGCCAAACAATGCACAGTATCACCACCCTATACCGGGCCAGGGAGGAGACTGGGCCTAGTACAGCAGTATCACCACCCTATACTGGGCCAGGGAGGAGACTGGGCCTAGTACAGCAGTATCACTTCCCTATACCGGGACAGGGAGGAGACCGGGCCTCGCACAGCAGTAACGCGCAGTATCACCTCCTTATTCCGGGACAGGGAGGAGACCAGGCCTAGCACAGCAGTAAGGCACAGTATCACCTCCTTATACCGGGACAGGGAGGAGACTGGGCCAAACAATGCACAGTATCACCACCCTATACCAGGACAGGGCGGAGACCGGGCCTAGCACAGCAGTAAGGCACAGTATCACCTCCTTATACCAGGACAGGGCGGAGACCGGGCCTAGCACAGCAGTAAGGCACAGTATCACCTCCTTATACCGGGACAGGGAGGAGACTGGGCCAAACAATGCACAGCAGTAAGGCACAGTATCACCACCCTATACCAGGACAGGGAGGAGACCAGGCCTAGCACAGCAGTAAGGCACAGTATCACCTCCTATACCGGGCCAGGGAGGAGACCGGGCCTAGTACAGCAGTAACATCGCCCTATACCAGGACAGGGAGGAGACCGGGCCAAACAATGCACAGTATCACCACCCTATACCAGGACAGGGCGGAGACCGGGCCTAGCACAGCAGTAAGGCACAGTATCACCTCCTTATACTGGGACAGGGAGGAGACTGGGCCTAGTACAGCAGTATCACTTCCCTATACCAGGACAGGGCGGAGACCGGGCCAAACAATGCACAGTATCACCACCCTATACCGGGCCAGGGAGGAGACTGGGCCTAGTACAGCAGTATCACCACCCTATACCAGGACAGGGCGGAGACCGGGCCTAGCACAGCAGTAAGGCACAGTATCACCACCCTATACCGGGCCAGGGAGGAGACTGGGCCTAGTACAGCAGTATCACTTCCCTATACCGGGACAGGGAGGAGACCGGGCCTCGCACAGCAGTAACGCGCAGTATCACCTCCTTATACCAGGACAGGGCGGAGACCGGGCCTAGCAGCAGGGATGAGGCGGGGTTGATGCCCGGGCAGGGCGGGAGGGTGCCGAGACATGGGGGAGGCCCCGGTGTGAGGGCAGGGTGAGGAAGGGGAGTCGGGGTGCAGGTAGGGGGGGTGACGCTTGCCTGGTAGGTGCGGGTGAGGAGACGCCGGAGATCAGGTATGATGCTGCAGCCGCTGCGGGAGGAATGAGAGACTCCGCCCCCGGCCAGCGCGCCCTATATACCCACCCCGCCCTGCGTGCGTCCGGCGCTAGAGCCCCGTGCGTGTGACGTCACCGCGTAGTCCGGGAACAGGGCGTCGCCTCTCCCTCGCTCGGGGCTGAGAGGAATGTGGCGGGAAGGTCCCGTGCCGTGTGACGTCATTCCCTCCACCTCAGGCCGCCGCCCGTTGCTAGGGGTGACCCGCACACCTGCCCTGGTTACTAGTGATACAGGGCGTACACCCGTATACCGCATATATATCACCCCACCCCCCTCATGTGCTATGTATGTATCTGTCTATACCATATACTCTATATATACACGGTGCTGTGCAGAAGTCTTAGGCAGGGGTGGTATAGGTTTAGGGCTGAGGAAGATGGGGGTTTTAGGGCTGAGGAAGATGGGGTTTAGGGCTGAGGAAGATGGGGGGTTAGGGCTGAGGAAGATGGGGGTAAGGTTTAGGGCTGAGGAAGATGGGGGTTAGGTTTAGGGTTGAGGAAGATGGGGGTTAGGTCAGAGGAAGATGGGGGTTAGGGCTGAGGAAGATGGGGGTTAGGGCTGAGGGAGATGAGGGGTTTAGGGCTGAGGAAGATGGGGGGTTAGGTTTAGGGCTGAGGAAGATGGGGGGTTAGGGCTGAGTAAGATGGGGGTTAGGTCTGAGGAAGATGGGGGTTAGGGCTGAGGAAGATGGGGGTAAGGTCTGAGGAAGATGGGGGTTAGGTCTGAGGAAGATAAGGGTTAGGTCTGAGGAAGATGGGGGTTAGGTCTGAGGAAGATAGGGGGTTAGGTTTAGGGCTGAGGAAGATGGGGGGTTAGGGCTGAGGAAGATGGGGGTTAGGTCTGAGGAAGATGGGGTTAGGGCTGAGGAAGATGGGGGTAAGGTCTGAGGAAGATGGGGGTTAGGTCTGAGGAAGATAAGGGTTAGGTCTGAGGAAGATGGGGGTTAGGTCTGAGGAAGATGGGGGTTAGGTCTGAGGAAGATGGGGGTTAGGGCTGAGGGAGATGGGGGGTTTAGGGCTGAGGAAGATGGGGGTTAGGTATGAGGAAGATGGGGGGTTAGGTTTAGGGCTGAGGAAGATGGGGGGTTAGGGCTGAGGAAGATGGGGGTTAGGTCTGAGGAAGATGGGGGTTAGGTCTGAGGAAGATAGGGGTTAGGGCTGAGGGAGATGGGGGTTAGGGCTGAGGGAGATGGGGGTTAGGTTTAGGGCTGAGGAAGATGGGGGGTTAGGGCTGAGGAAGATGGGGGTTAGGTCTGAGGAAGATGGGGGTTAGGGCTGAGGAAGATGGGGGTAAGGTCTGAGGAAGATGGGGGTTAGGTCTGAGGAAGATAAGGGTTAGGTCTGAGGAAGATGGGGGTTAGGGCTGAGGGAGATGAGGGGTTTAGGGCTGAGGAAGATGGGGGGTTTAGGGCTGAGGAAGATGGGGGTTAGGTCTGAGGAAGATGGGGGGTTAGGTTTAGGGCTGAGGAAGATGGGGGGTTAGGGCTGAGGAAGATGGGGGTTAGGTCTGAGGAAGATGGGGGTTAGGGCTGAGGAAGATGGGGGTAAGGTCTGAGGAAGATGGGGGTTAGGTCTGAGGAAGATAAGGGTTAGGTCTGAGGAAGATGGGGGTTAGGGCTGAGGAAGATGGGGGTTAGGTCTGAGGAAGATGGGGGTTAGGTCTGAGGAAGATGGGGGTTAGGGCTGAGGGAGATGGGGGGTTTAGGGCTGAGCAAGATGGGGGGTTAGGTTTAGGGCTGAGGAAGATGGGGGGTTAGGGCTGAGGAAGATGGGGGTTAGGTCTGAGGAAGATGGGGGTTAGGTCTGAGGAAGATAGGGGTTAGGGCTGAGGGAGATGGGGGTTAGGGCTGAGGGAGATGGGGGTTAGGTTTAGGGCTGAGGAAGATGGGGGGTTAGGGCTGAGGAAGATGGGGGTTAGGTCTGAGGAAGATGGGGGTTAGGGCTGAGGAAGATGGGGGTAAGGTCTGAGGAAGATGGGGGGTTAGGTCTGAGGAAGATAAGGGTTAGGTCTGAGGAAGATGGGGGTTAGGGCTGAGGGAGATGAGGGGTTTAGGGCTGAGGAAGATGGGGGGTTTAGGGCTGAGGAAGATGGGGGTTAGGTCTGAGGAAGATGGGGGGTTAGGTTTAGGGCTGAGGAAGATGGGGGTTAGGGCTGAGGAAGATGGGGGTTAGGTCTGAGGAAGATGGGGGTTAGGGCTGAGGAAGATGGGGGTAAGGTCTGAGGAAGATGGGGGTTAGGTCTGAGGAAGATGGGGGTTAGGTCTGAGGAAGATGGGGGTTAGGGCTGAGGAAGATGGGGGTTAGGTCTGAGGAAGATGGGGGTTAGGTCTGAGGAAGATGGGGGTTAGGGCTGAGGGAGATGGGGGGTTTAGGGCTGAGGAAGATGGGGGTTAGGTATGAGGAAGATGGGGGGTTAGGTTTAGGGCTGAGGAAGATGGGGGGTTAGGGCTGAGGAAGATGGGGGTTAGGTCTGAGGAAGATGGGGGTTAGGTCTGAGGAAGATAGGGGTTAGGGCTGAGGGAGATGGGGGTTAGGGCTGAGGGAGATGGGGGTTAGGGCTGAGGAAGATGGGGGTTAGGTCTGAGGAAGATGGGGGTTAGGGCTGAGGAAGATGGGGGTTAGGGCTGAGGGAGATGAGGGGTTTAGGGCTGAGGAAGATGGGGGTTAGGGCTGAGGAAGATGGGGGTTAGGGCTGAGGAAGATGGGGGTTAGGGCTGAGGGAGATGAGGGGTTTAGGTCTGAGGAAGATGGGGGTTAGGTCTGAGGAAGATGGGGGTTAGGGCTGAGGGAGATGGGGGGTTTAGGTCTGAGGAAGATGGGGGTTAGGGCTGAGGAAGATGGGGGTTAGGGCTGAGGAAGATGGGGGGTTAGGGCTGAGGAAGATGGGGGTTAGGTTTAGGGCTGAGGAAGATGGGGGTTAGGGCTGAGGAAGATGGGGGTTAGGTTTATGGCTGAGGAAGATGGGGGTTAGGGCTGAGGAAGATGGGGTTTGGTCTGAGGAAGATGGGGTTAGGGCTGAGGAAGATGGGGGTTAGGTTTAGGGCTGAGGAAGATGAGGGTTAGGGCTGAGGAAGATGGGGGTTAGGTCTGAGGAAGATGGGGGTTAGGGCTGAGGAAGATGGGGGTTAGGGCTGAGGAAGATGGGGGTTTGGTCTGAGGAAGATGGGGGTTAGGGCTGAGGAAGATGGGGGTTAGGTTTAGGGCTGAGGAAGATGAGGGTTAGGTTTAGGGCTGAGGAAGATGGGGGGTTAGGGCTGAGGAAGATGGGGGTTAGGTTTAGGGCTGAGGAAGATGGGGGTTAGGGCTGAGGAAGATGGGGGGTTAGGGCTGAGGAAGATGGGGGTTAGGTCTGAGGAAGATGAGGGTTAGGTCTGAGGAAGATGGGGGTTAGGGCTGAGGAAGATGGGGGGTTAGGTCTGAGGAAGATGGGGGTTAGGTTTAGGGCTGAGGAAGATGAGGGTTAGGGCTGAGGAAGATGGGGGTTAGGTCTGAGGAAGATGGGGGTTAGGGCTGAGGAAGATGGGGGTAAGGTCTGAGGAAGATGGGGGTTAGGTCTGAGGAAGATAAGGGTTAGGTCTGAGGAAGATGGGGGTTAGGGCTGAGGGAGATGAGGGGTTTAGGGCTGAGGAAGATGGGGGGTTTAGGGCTGAGGAAGATGGGGGTTAGGTCTGAGGAAGATGGGGGGTTAGGTTTAGGGCTGAGGAAGATGGGGGGTTAGGGCTGAGGAAGATGGGGGTTAGGTCTGAGGAAGATGGGGGTTAGGGCTGAGGAAGATGGGGGTAAGGTCTGAGGAAGATGGGGGTTAGGTCTGAGGAAGATAAGGGTTAGGTCTGAGGAAGATGGGGGTTAGGTCTGAGGAAGATGGGGGTTAGGGCTGAGGGAGATGGGGGGTTTAGGGCTGAGGAAGATGGGGGTTAGGTATGAGGAAGATGGGGGGTTAGGGCTGAGGAAGATGGGGGTTAGGTCTGAGGAAGATGGGGGTTAGGTCTGAGGAAGATAGGGGTTAGGGCTGAGGGAGATGGGGGTTAGGGCTGAGGGAGATGGGGGTTAGGGCTGAGGAAGATGGGGGTTAGGTCTGAGGAAGATGGGGGTTAGGGCTGAGGAAGATGGGGGTTAGGGCTGAGGGAGATGAGGGGTTTAGGGCTGAGGAAGATGGGGGTTAGGGCTGAGGAAGATGGGGGTTAGGGCTGAGGAAGATGGGGGTTAGGGCTGAGGAAGATGGGGGTTAGGTCTGAGGAAGATGGGGGTAAGGTCTGAGGAAGATGGGGGTTAGGTCTGAGGAAGATAAGGGTTAGGTCTGAGGAAGATGGGGGTTAGGTCTGAGGAAGATGGGGGTTAGGGCTGAGGGAGATGGGGGGTTTAGGGCTGAGGAAGATGGGGGTTAGGTATGAGGAAGATGGGGGGTTAGGGCTGAGGAAGATGGGGGTTAGGTCTGAGGAAGATGGGGGTTAGGTCTGAGGAAGATAGGGGTTAGGGCTGAGGGAGATGGGGGTTAGGGCTGAGGAAGATGGGGGTTAGGGCTGAGGAAGATGGGGGTAAGGTCTGAGGAAGATGGGGGTTAGGTCTGAGGAAGATGGGGGTTAGGTCTGAGGAAGATGGGGGTTAGGGCTGAGGAAGATGGGGGTTAGGTCTGAGGAAGATGGGGGTTAGGTCTGAGGAAGATGGGGGTTAGGGCTGAGGGAGATGGGGGGTTTAGGGCTGAGGAAGATGGGGGTTAGGTATGAGGAAGATGGGGGGTTAGGTTTAGGGCTGAGGAAGATGGGGGGTTAGGGCTGAGGAAGATGGGGGTTAGGTCTGAGGAAGATGGGGGTTAGGTCTGAGGAAGATAGGGGTTAGGGCTGAGGGAGATGGGGGTTAGGGCTGAGGGAGATGGGGGTTAGGGCTGAGGAAGATGGGGGTTAGGTCTGAGGAAGATGGGGGTTAGGGCTGAGGAAGATGGGGGTTAGGGCTGAGGGAGATGAGGGGTTTAGGGCTGAGGAAGATGGGGGTTAGGGCTGAGGAAGATGGGGGTTAGGGCTGAGGAAGATGGGGGTTAGGGCTGAGGGAGATGAGGGGTTTAGGTCTGAGGAAGATGGGGGTTAGGTCTGAGGAAGATGGGGGTTAGGGCTGAGGGAGATGGGGGGTTTAGGTCTGAGGAAGATGGGGGTTAGGTCTGAGGAAGATGGGGGTTAGGGCTGAGGAAGATGGGGGTTAGGTCTGAGGAAGATGGGGGTTAGGTCTGAGGAAGATGGGGGTTAGGGCTGAGGGAGATGGGGGGTTTAGGGCTGAGCAAGATGGGGGGTTAGGTTTAGGGCTGAGGAAGATGGGGGGTTAGGGCTGAGGAAGATGGGGGTTAGGTCTGAGGAAGATGGGGGTTAGGTCTGAGGAAGATAGGGGTTAGGGCTGAGGGAGATGGGGGTTAGGGCTGAGGGAGATGGGGGTTAGGTTTAGGGCTGAGGAAGATGGGGGGTTAGGGCTGAGGAAGATGGGGGTTAGGTCTGAGGAAGATGGGGGTTAGGGCTGAGGAAGATGGGGGTAAGGTCTGAGGAAGATGGGGGGTTAGGTCTGAGGAAGATAAGGGTTAGGTCTGAGGAAGATGGGGGTTAGGGCTGAGGGAGATGAGGGGTTTAGGGCTGAGGAAGATGGGGGGTTTAGGGCTGAGGAAGATGGGGGTTAGGTCTGAGGAAGATGGGGGGTTAGGTTTAGGGCTGAGGAAGATGGGGGTTAGGGCTGAGGAAGATGGGGGTTAGGTCTGAGGAAGATGGGGGTTAGGGCTGAGGAAGATGGGGGTAAGGTCTGAGGAAGATGGGGGTTAGGTCTGAGGAAGATGGGGGTTAGGTCTGAGGAAGATGGGGGTTAGGGCTGAGGAAGATGGGGGTTAGGTCTGAGGAAGATGGGGGTTAGGTCTGAGGAAGATGGGGGTTAGGGCTGAGGGAGATGGGGGGTTTAGGGCTGAGGAAGATGGGGGTTAGGTATGAGGAAGATGGGGGGTTAGGTTTAGGGCTGAGGAAGATGGGGGGTTAGGGCTGAGGAAGATGGGGGTTAGGTCTGAGGAAGATGGGGGTTAGGTCTGAGGAAGATAGGGGTTAGGGCTGAGGGAGATGGGGGTTAGGGCTGAGGGAGATGGGGGTTAGGGCTGAGGAAGATGGGGGTTAGGTCTGAGGAAGATGGGGGTTAGGGCTGAGGAAGATGGGGGTTAGGGCTGAGGGAGATGAGGGGTTTAGGGCTGAGGAAGATGGGGGTTAGGGCTGAGGAAGATGGGGGTTAGGGCTGAGGAAGATGGGGGTTAGGGCTGAGGGAGATGAGGGGTTTAGGTCTGAGGAAGATGGGGGTTAGGTCTGAGGAAGATGGGGGTTAGGGCTGAGGGAGATGGGGGGTTTAGGTCTGAGGAAGATGGGGGTTAGGGCTGAGGAAGATGGGGGTTAGGGCTGAGGAAGATGGGGGGTTAGGGCTGAGGAAGATGGGGGTTAGGTTTAGGGCTGAGGAAGATGGGGGTTAGGGCTGAGGAAGATGGGGGTTAGGTTTATGGCTGAGGAAGATGGGGGTTAGGGCTGAGGAAGATGGGGTTTGGTCTGAGGAAGATGGGGTTAGGGCTGAGGAAGATGGGGGTTAGGTTTAGGGCTGAGGAAGATGAGGGTTAGGGCTGAGGAAGATGGGGGTTAGGTCTGAGGAAGATGGGGGTTAGGGCTGAGGAAGATGGGGGTTAGGGCTGAGGAAGATGGGGGTTTGGTCTGAGGAAGATGGGGGTTAGGGCTGAGGAAGATGGGGGTTAGGTTTAGGGCTGAGGAAGATGAGGGTTAGGTTTAGGGCTGAGGAAGATGGGGGGTTAGGGCTGAGGAAGATGGGGGTTAGGTTTAGGGCTGAGGAAGATGGGGGTTAGGGCTGAGGAAGATGGGGGGTTAGGGCTGAGGAAGATGGGGGTTAGGTCTGAGGAAGATGAGGGTTAGGTCTGAGGAAGATGGGGGTTAGGGCTGAGGAAGATGGGGGGTTAGGTCTGAGGAAGATGGGGGTTAGGTTTAGGGCTGAGGAAGATGAGGGTTAGGGCTGAGGAAGATGGGGGTTAGGTCTGAGGAAGATGGGGGTTAGGGCTGAGGAAGATGGGGGTAAGGTCTGAGGAAGATGGGGGTTAGGTCTGAGGAAGATAAGGGTTAGGTCTGAGGAAGATGGGGGTTAGGGCTGAGGGAGATGAGGGGTTTAGGGCTGAGGAAGATGGGGGGTTTAGGGCTGAGGAAGATGGGGGTTAGGTCTGAGGAAGATGGGGGGTTAGGTTTAGGGCTGAGGAAGATGGGGGGTTAGGGCTGAGGAAGATGGGGGTTAGGTCTGAGGAAGATGGGGGTTAGGGCTGAGGAAGATGGGGGTAAGGTCTGAGGAAGATGGGGGTTAGGTCTGAGGAAGATAAGGGTTAGGTCTGAGGAAGATGGGGGTTAGGTCTGAGGAAGATGGGGGTTAGGGCTGAGGGAGATGGGGGGTTTAGGGCTGAGGAAGATGGGGGTTAGGTATGAGGAAGATGGGGGGTTAGGGCTGAGGAAGATGGGGGTTAGGTCTGAGGAAGATGGGGGTTAGGTCTGAGGAAGATAGGGGTTAGGGCTGAGGGAGATGGGGGTTAGGGCTGAGGGAGATGGGGGTTAGGGCTGAGGAAGATGGGGGTTAGGTCTGAGGAAGATGGGGGTTAGGGCTGAGGAAGATGGGGGTTAGGGCTGAGGGAGATGAGGGGTTTAGGGCTGAGGAAGATGGGGGTTAGGGCTGAGGAAGATGGGGGTTAGGGCTGAGGAAGATGGGGGTTAGGGCTGAGGAAGATGGGGGTTAGGTCTGAGGAAGATGGGGGTTAGGGCTGAGGAAGATGGGGGTAAGGTCTGAGGAAGATGGGGGTTAGGTCTGAGGAAGATAAGGGTTAGGTCTGAGGAAGATGGGGGTTAGGTCTGAGGAAGATGGGGGTTAGGGCTGAGGGAGATGGGGGGTTTAGGGCTGAGGAAGATGGGGGTTAGGTATGAGGAAGATGGGGGGTTAGGGCTGAGGAAGATGGGGGTTAGGTCTGAGGAAGATGGGGGTTAGGTCTGAGGAAGATAGGGGTTAGGGCTGAGGGAGATGGGGGTTAGGGCTGAGGAAGATGGGGGTTAGGGCTGAGGAAGATGGGGGTAAGGTCTGAGGAAGATGGGGGTTAGGTCTGAGGAAGATGGGGGTTAGGTCTGAGGAAGATGGGGGTTAGGGCTGAGGAAGATGGGGGTTAGGTCTGAGGAAGATGGGGGTTAGGTCTGAGGAAGATGGGGGTTAGGGCTGAGGGAGATGGGGGGTTTAGGGCTGAGGAAGATGGGGGTTAGGTATGAGGAAGATGGGGGGTTAGGTTTAGGGCTGAGGAAGATGGGGGGTTAGGGCTGAGGAAGATGGGGGTTAGGTCTGAGGAAGATGGGGGTTAGGTCTGAGGAAGATAGGGGTTAGGGCTGAGGGAGATGGGGGTTAGGGCTGAGGGAGATGGGGGTTAGGGCTGAGGAAGATGGGGGTTAGGTCTGAGGAAGATGGGGGTTAGGGCTGAGGAAGATGGGGGTTAGGGCTGAGGGAGATGAGGGGTTTAGGGCTGAGGAAGATGGGGGTTAGGGCTGAGGAAGATGGGGGTTAGGGCTGAGGAAGATGGGGGTTAGGGCTGAGGGAGATGAGGGGTTTAGGTCTGAGGAAGATGGGGGTTAGGTCTGAGGAAGATGGGGGTTAGGGCTGAGGGAGATGGGGGGTTTAGGTCTGAGGAAGATGGGGGTTAGGGCTGAGGAAGATGGGGGTTAGGGCTGAGGAAGATGGGGGGTTAGGGCTGAGGAAGATGGGGGTTAGGTTTAGGGCTGAGGAAGATGGGGGTTAGGGCTGAGGAAGATGGGGGTTAGGTTTATGGCTGAGGAAGATGGGGGTTAGGGCTGAGGAAGATGGGGGTTTGGTCTGAGGAAGATGGGGGTTAGGGCTGAGGAAGATGGGGGTTAGGTTTAGGGCTGAGGAAGATGAGGGTTAGGGCTGAGGAAGATGGGGGTTAGGTCTGAGGAAGATGGGGGTTAGGGCTGAGGAAGATGGGGGTTAGGGCTGAGGAAGATGGGGGTTTGGTCTGAGGAAGATGGGGGTTAGGGCTGAGGAAGATGGGGGTTAGGTTTAGGGCTGAGGAAGATGAGGGTTAGGTTTAGGGCTGAGGAAGATGGGGGGTTAGGGCTGAGGAAGATGGGGGTTAGGTTTAGGGCTGAGGAAGATGGGGGTTAGGGCTGAGGAAGATGGGGGGTTAGGGCTGAGGAAGATGGGGGTTAGGTCTGAGGAAGATGAGGGTTAGGTCTGAGGAAGATGGGGGTTAGGGCTGAGGAAGATGGGGGGTTAGGTCTGAGGAAGATGGGGGTTAGGTTTAGGGCTGAGGAAGATGAGGGTTAGGGCTGAGGAAGATGGGGGTTAGGTCTGAGGAAGATGGGGGTTAGGGCTGAGGAAGATGGGGGTAAGGTCTGAGGAAGATGGGGGTTAGGTCTGAGGAAGATAAGGGTTAGGTCTGAGGAAGATGGGGGTTAGGGCTGAGGGAGATGAGGGGTTTAGGGCTGAGGAAGATGGGGGGTTTAGGGCTGAGGAAGATGGGGGTTAGGTCTGAGGAAGATGGGGGGTTAGGTTTAGGGCTGAGGAAGATGGGGGGTTAGGGCTGAGGAAGATGGGGGTTAGGTCTGAGGAAGATGGGGGTTAGGGCTGAGGAAGATGGGGGTAAGGTCTGAGGAAGATGGGGGTTAGGTCTGAGGAAGATAAGGGTTAGGTCTGAGGAAGATGGGGGTTAGGTCTGAGGAAGATGGGGGTTAGGGCTGAGGGAGATGGGGGGTTTAGGGCTGAGGAAGATGGGGGTTAGGTATGAGGAAGATGGGGGGTTAGGGCTGAGGAAGATGGGGGTTAGGTCTGAGGAAGATGGGGGTTAGGTCTGAGGAAGATAGGGGTTAGGGCTGAGGGAGATGGGGGTTAGGGCTGAGGGAGATGGGGGTTAGGGCTGAGGAAGATGGGGGTTAGGTCTGAGGAAGATGGGGGTTAGGGCTGAGGAAGATGGGGGTTAGGGCTGAGGGAGATGAGGGGTTTAGGGCTGAGGAAGATGGGGGTTAGGGCTGAGGAAGATGGGGGTTAGGGCTGAGGAAGATGGGGGTTAGGGCTGAGGGAGATGAGGGGTTTAGGTCTGAGGAAGATGGGGGTTAGGTCTGAGGAAGATGGGGGTTAGGGCTGAGGGAGATGGGGGGTTTAGGTCTGAGGAAGATGGGGGTTAGGGCTGAGGAAGATGGGGGTTAGGGCTGAGGAAGATGGGGGGTTAGGGCTGAGGAAGATGGGGGTTAGGTTTAGGGCTGAGGAAGATGGGGGTTAGGGCTGAGGAAGATGGGGGGTTAGGGCTGAGGAAGATGGGGGTTAGGTTTAGGGCTGAGGAAGATGGGGGTTAGGGCTGAGGAAGATGGGGGTTTGGTCTGAGGAAGATGGGGGTTAGGGCTGAGGAAGATGGGGGTTAGGTTTAGGGCTGAGGAAGATGAGGGTTAGGTTTAGGGCTGAGGAAGATGGGGGGTTAGGTTTAGGGCTGAGGAAGATGGGGGTTAGGTTTAGGGCTGAGGAAGATGGGGGTTAGGGCTGAGGAAGATGGGGGGTTAGGGCTGAGGAAGATGGGGGTTAGGTCTGAGGAAGATGGGGGTTAGGTCTGAGGAAGATGGGGGTTAGGGCTGAGGAAGATGGGGGGTTAGGTCTGAGGAAGATGGGGGTTAGGTTTAGGGCTGAGGAAGATGGGGGGTTAGGGCTGAGGAAGATGGGGGGTTAGGGCTGAGGAAGATGGGGGTTAGGTCATACTTGCCTACTTTTGAAAACTAGTTTGAGGGAGATTTTAGCTGGTAGTAGAATGCACCGCGCTGATGAGAGGGCATGCAGTGCTCTGCCCAAAGGGTGTATCTAGCTCCACCTATGGGCGTATCTAGTGCCATTAATGGGAGCGCATTGTGTGCCGTGTTCCCGATTGGCCGTCCTGGTTGTGACAGTTCATGTGGAGATGACAGCAGGCAGCGCTGGCTACTAGTATGTGAGCCGAGATCCACGCTGCTGCTCCCGGTCATCAAATCCCCATCTTTAACTTGCTCCGATCTGCGTGTCCTGCCGGGGGAGAGGCGGCACAGATGGAGGTGTGTGTGTGAGCGCCCTGCAGAGCCTGGTAAGAAAGCGCTGGGTCCTGCTGCCGGGTGAGATCGCAGGTGACCGGGGAAGGGGCAGAACAGATGGAGATATGAGCGCCCTGCATTGCCGGGTAAGCGCTGGGTCCTGCTGCCGGGTGAGATCGCGGGTGGCTGGGGGAGAGGCGGAACAGATGGAGATATGAGCGCCCTGCATTGCCGGGTAAGCGCTGGGTCCTGCTGCCGGGTGAGATCGCGGGTGGCTGGGGGAGAGGCGGAACAGATGGAGATATGAGCGCCCTGCATTGCCGGGTAAGCACTGGGTCCTGCTGCCGGGTGAGATTGCGGGTGGCCGGGGGAGAGGCGGAACAGATGGAGATATGAGCGCCCTGAATTGCCGGGTAAGCGCTGGGTCCTGCTGCCGGGTGAGATCGCGGGTGGCCGGGGGAGAGGCGGAACAGATGGAGGTATGAGCGCCCCACAGTGCCGGGTAAGCACTGGGTCCTGCTGCCGGGTGAGATCGCGGGTGGCCAGGGAAGAGGTGCGCAGATGGGAGGTATAAGTGTCCTGCAGACAGTGGCGGGTAAGAAAGCGGCTTTGGCCGGGGGAGTGTGTGTAAAACTCACAAAAACTAATTTAATCAATAAAAAAAGTAACTTCTCATTTTAGAGACCGGATCCCCTACATAATATTGTCTTATAACAAGTTATACTTAAAAAAAATCCAGTATATTTCCTTTTTTTTCCTGGCCACTTTTCATGGTGTACTGCAGAGAGAGGACATTGTATATACTGTGTATAAGGAGTGGTACTATATGGCATAAAAATAGACTGTATGGTGTGGTAAAACCTGTATATGGGGTATTGCTGTTAGACGTAATGTGAATTAGGGTCATTATTGTGGGCGCAACGTCAAAAAGTGGCACTACTGGAGACATAGGGGGTCATTCTGACCCGATCGCACGATGCACTTCTTCGCAACTGTGCGATTGGGTCGGAACTGCGCATGTACGGCGGCCGCATTGCGCAGGCGCGTCGTTGCCTGGTGATGGCCGTCGCCAGGCAGCAAGGCCACCAGCGAAGAAAGTGGTCACAGCGGTGACTGCAAAAAGATTGATAGGAGGAAGGCGGATCCGGGCGTCAACTCACCGTTTTCGGGGCGTGGAGATCTGAACGCAGGTGTGTCCAGGCGTTTGGAGGGCGGATGTCTGACGTCAATTCCGGGACCTGCATTGCTTAAGTGATCACACAGGGTAAGTAACTTTTACCCTAGTTTAGTTCTGCACGAAACGTTTTAGCATAGCAGGACTGCACAAGCGATCGTAGCCTTGCTATGCTAAAATACACTCCCCCATAAGCGGCGTCAGGTTGATCGCATGAGCTGCAAAAAGTGGCAGCGTGCGATCAACTCGGAATGAGGGCCATAATGTGAATAAGCTACAGTATTGTGTGGCCACATCCCTTCCCTGCAAGACAACACCCCACCCCATGTTTTTTGGGCACTAGCTGTCTTTATTTAACAGATGGGGCGGACGCCAATTTTGGTTTTGGCACAGGGAACCAAAATGTTTTGTTACGGCATGGAAAGGGGTATTTCTTAGCAAGAGGTCCAGAGCCCCACATTTACCTTTCTTTGTAGCAGTACACATTTCAGAGATTATTGCTGCCCATTCTCCTGTGACTGTGTCCTGCTGCTGCTGCTGCCAGGGGATGGGGGCAGACTCACAGAAAGGGGCACCCAGGAATATAGACAGCTGCTGCACTGACCAATAACCAGGGCAGGTGACTTGTGCTGCTGTGCATATGGGGATTCTGCCTACAATACATTTTTTAGAACTAAGTAAAAAGTATAGAAGGTACCGGCAGAATGTAGCAGCGATGGGAGGAGGGAGAGCACCTCTCAGAGAGGGGGCACCACGGAACATGCCATGAGCTCCCCTCCTCAAGCCAGCCCAGCCTGTATTACAAGTGCTAATTTGTGAGCTGCAGCCTCCTATTGGTTACTGACAGCTGTGCAGTGACGGGAGGTGGGGCTTCAGGTGGGCAAGTCCGAACAGCAAGGACTCGAAGTTGGAGGACGTCCTGCAGGAGTTTGACAGCAGCAGCAGCAAAGTATGAGGGGACTCAGGGAGGAGGAGGGAAGTTCACAGCTCTGCTGGGTCCCGACTCCCTGCACTTACTTACCCATGCGTCCACATAAATCAGGTGGTTGCCCATAGCTCTCCTCACTCCAGTGCACACCCGGACCACCACACACACACACCTCTAACCTTCTTTCCTGCCCGGGTGTCTCTGCTCCTCAGGTCACAGCTGGTGTCCATTGCTGCTGTGACCGATCCACTTGAGGCACCCCACTGACAGTCACCCCAGCCACAGCTCTGTCACCCGATGAGCTGCTGCTGCTGGTGTCGGCTCCTGTTGCCCTCCTCTCGCTGTACAGATGCGGGGAGAAGCATGCGGAGCTGGTACAGGCACACAGTGATAGGGCCAGAGGATGCAATGTTCGGGTAAAGCCGCCAGTACCCATAACTCCGCGGTCTTCTGATGTTAGGAAAATGTAAACTGCACATGCCGGGGGCGGGACCTACATGGGCGGCATCATGGTGTGGGTGTCATGAAATTTAAATGAGTGCGGCTGCATGGTTGTGGGTATCGGCGGCTGGCATTTAAATAATTTGACATCCACTTCATGATGTTCCCGTGCAGGCCTCGCCCCCTGGCAATCCGAACTTGCGCATGCGAAGTTTGCATTTTCAACTTGTCGAGTGATAAACCGGGAGGACCAGGAGCTTTTGCGGGGCAGCGGGAGGCTTCTGTAAAAAACGGGAGCCTCCCGCTGAATGCGGGAGGGTAGGCAACCCTGGGTTAGGTGTAGGGCTGAGGAAGATGGGGGGTTAGGTTTAGGGCTGAGGAAGATGGGGTTAGGTTTAGGGCTGAGGAAGATGGGGGTTAGGGCTGAGGAAGATGGGGGGTTAGGTTTAGGGCTGAGGAAGATGGGGTTAGGTTTAGGGCTGAGGAAGATGGGGGGTTAGGTTTAGGGCTGAGGAAGATGGGGGGTTAGGTTTAGGGCTGAGGAAGATGGGGGGTTAGGTTTAGGGCTGAGGAAGATGGGGGTTAGGTTTAGGGCTGAGGAAGATGGGGGGGTTAGGTTTAGGGCTGAGGAAGATGGGGGGTTAGGTTTAGGGCTGAGGAAGATGGGGGGGTTAGGGCTGAGGAAGATGGGGGTTAGGGCTGAGGAAGATGGGTTAGGTTTAGGGCTGAGGAAGATGGGGGGCTAGGGCTGAGGAAGATGGGGGGTTAGGGCTGAGGAAGATGGGGGGTTAGGGCTGAGGAAGATGGGGGTTAGGGCTGAGGAAGATGGGGGTTAGGTTTAGGGCTGAGGAAGATGGGGGGTTAGGTTTAGGGCTGAGGAAGATGGGGGTTAGGGCTGCGGAAGATGGGTGTTAGGTTTAGGGCTGAGGAAGATGGGGTGTTAGGTTTAGGGCCGAGGAAGATGGGTGTTAGGTTTAGGGCTGAGGAAGATGGGGGGTTAGGTTTAGGGCTGAGGAAGATGGGGGTTAGGTTTAGGGCTGAGGGTTAGGTTTAGGGCTGAGGAAGATGGGGGGTTAGGTTTAGGGCTGAGGAAGCTGAGGGTTAGGTTTAGGGCTGAGGAAGCTGAGGGTTAGGTTTACGGCTGAGGAAGCTGAGGGTTAGGTTTAGGGCTGAGGAAGATGGGGGTTAGGGCTGAGGAAGATGGGGGTTAGGTTTAGGGCTGAGGAAGATGGGGGTTAGGGCTGAGGAAGATGGGTGTTAGGTTTAGGGCTGAGGAAGATAGGGTGTTAGGTTTAGGGCCGAGGAAGATGGGTGTTAGGTTTAGGGCTGAGGAAGATGGGGGGTTAGGTTTAGGGCTGAGGAAGATGGGGGTTAGGTTTAGGGCTGAGGGTTAGGTTTCGGGCTGAGGAAGATGGGGGGTTAGGTTTAGGGCTGAGGAAGCTGAGGGTTAGGTTTAGGGCTGAGGAAGCTGAGGGTTAGGTTTAGGGCTGAGGAAGCTGAGGGTTAGGTTTAGGGCTGAGGAAGATGGGGGTTAGGGCTGGGGAAGATGGGGGTTAGGTTAAGGGCTGAGGAAGATGGGGGTTAGGGCTGAGGAAGATGGGTGTTAGGTTTAGGGCTGAGGAAGATGGGGTGTTAGGTTTAGGGCCGAGGAAGATGGGTGTTAGGTTTAGGGCTGAGGAAGATGGGGGGTTAGGTTTAGGGCTGAGGAAGATGGGGGTTAGGTTTAGGGCTGAGGGTTAGGTTTAGGGCTGAGGAAGATGGGGGGTTAGGTTTAGGGCTGAGGAAGCTGAGGGTTAGGTTTAGGGCTGAAGAAGCTGAGGGTTAGGTTTAGGGCTGAGGAAGCTGAGGGTTAGGTTTAGGGCTGAGGAAGATGGGGGGTTAGGTTTAGGGCTGAGGAAGCTGGGGGTTAGGTTTAGGGCTGAGGAAGATGGGGGTTAGGTTTAGGGCTGAGGAAGATGGGGGTTAGGTTTAGGGCTGAGGAAGATGGGGGGTTAGGGCTGAGGAAGATGGGTGTTAGGTTTAGGGCTAAGGAAGATGGGTGTTAGGTTTAGGGCTGAGGAAGATGGGGGTTAGGTTTAGGGCTGAGGAAGATGGGGGTTAGGTTTAGGGCTGAGGAAGATGGGGGTTAGGTTTAGGGCTGAGGAAGATGGGGGTTAGGTTTAGGACTGAGGAAGATGGGGGTTAGGTTTAGGGCTGAGGAAGCTGGGGGTTAGGGTTAGGGCTGAGGAAGATGGGGGGGTTAGGGTTAGGGCTGAGGAAGATGGGGGGTTAGGGCTGAGGAAGATGGGTGTTAGGTTTAGGGCTAAGGAAGATGGGTGTTAGGTTTAGGGCTGAGGAAGATGGGGGTTAGGTTTAGGGCTGAGGAAGATGGGGGTTAGGTTTAGGGCTGAGGAAGATGGGGGTTAGGTTTAGGGCTGAGGAAGATGGGGGGTTAGGGCTGAGGAAGATGGGTGTTAGGTTTAGGGCTGAGGAAGATGAGGGTTAGGTTTAGGGCTGAGGAAGATGGGGGTTAGGTTTAGGGCTGAGGAAGATGAAGGGTTAGGTTTAGGGCTGAGGAAGATGGGGATTAGGTTTAGGGCTGAGGAAGATGGGGGTTAGGTTTAGGGCTGAGGAAGATGGGGGTTAGGTTTAGGGCTGAGGAAGCTGGGGGTTAGGTTTAGGGCTGAGGAAGATGGGGGTTAGGTTTAGGGCTGAGGAAGATGGGGGTTAGGTTTAGGGCTGAGGAAGATGGGGGGGTTAGGTTTAGGGCTGAGGAAGATGGGGGGTTAGGGCTGAGGAAGATGGGTGTTAGGTTTAGGGCTAAGGAAGATGGGTGTTAGGTTTAGGGCTGAGGAAGATGGGGGTTAGGTTTAGGGCTGAGGAAGATGGGGGTTAGGTTTAGGGCTGAGGAAGATGGGGGTTAGGTTTAGGGCTGAGGAAGATGGGGGGTTAGGGCTGAGGAAGATGGGTGTTAGGTTTAGGGCTGAGGAAGATGAGGGTTAGGTTTAGGGCTGAGGAAGATGGGGGGTTAGGTTTAGGGCTGAGGAAGATGAAGGGTTAGGTTTAGGGCTGATGAAGATGGGGGTTAGGTTTAGGGCTGAGGAAGATGGGGGTTAGGTTTAGGGCTGAGGAAGATGGGGGTTAGGTTTAGGGCTGAGGAAGCTGGGGGTTAGGTTTAGGGCTGTGGAAGATGGGGGTTAGGTTTAGGGCTGAGGAACATGGGGGTTTGGTTTAGGGCTGAGGAAGATGGGGGTTAGGTTTAGGGCTGAGGAAGATGGGGGGTTAGGGCTGAGGAAGATGGGTGTTAGGTTTAGGGCTGAGGAAGATGAGGGTTAGGTTTAGGGCTGAGGAAGATGGGGGGTTAGGTTTAGGGCTGATGAAGATGGGGGTTAGGTTTAGGGCTGAGGAAGATGAAGGGTTAGGTTTAGGGCTGAGGAAGATGGGGGGTTAGGTTCAGGCTTCAGACGGGGTTATACTGCAGGGGGAGGTTAGGGTTATGGCTAAAACCAAGTGTGACAGGACGGTCCCGTACGAAAGCACTCGCCGCTTTCGCGTCCCGTCTCCTGCACACAGAATGGAAGGTCAAGTCACACGAGGCCTGACCACATAGGGGATTCCCGCTTACCGTCAGTTACCGCCTGTTACTGACTCCACCCACTGCGTTGTGGGCGGGTTTATGCTGCCACCACCAAACTCCTAACCTGCCGTGGCGTTTGGTACCACGGTTCTGCTCTGTATGTGCCGACGCACTGCCTTACCACACCTGTGTGGTGCTGACGAATCCCCACTAACCACTTGCTAGGCCTCTACCAGTAGCTGGCGGAAGGCGGAACTTGGAGACGTTAGGTGCTTCCCTGGACAGCCGGAGGACGGGGCTATGGATGGCATAACCCTGTAGGTCACAAGATGAAGCAATCTTCTTGAGGCATTGATGTTTATTTGCTCAAATATAGTTCTAAAGAGAACTCTTCCCTATTGCTAGGGGCAACAGCATACAGCAAGATGTTCCAGCAGAATAAGATGGTACAACTACAATACTGGAGGCAGGCAGGTCTCCTTTTTATGTCAATTTTCCACACAGTATCACAGGGGGGTAAGCCCTCCCTGTCTTCTCCAACCAATCAGGTTATTTTACAAAATACCAATAAATCACATTTTACAAGGATATAAGTGCAATAAAACAATATCCTCCTTCCTGTGACACAGACGTTTGGTATCAGATTAACATTCACTATTGATAAATTTATCACATATCTTCAAAATACAAATGATTCTGTCTCATTCACATCTCCAGGCAAACCCAGATCCCCCGTGATTAGCACCTCTCCCTAAGGGACTTACACATCAAAAGGTATTGTCATTCACACCTCTCTGCTTGGACAGGGCCATTAGCATGCCACTTCCTACTGACAGGAGATGATTATTCAGACATCTATAGTAAGTGCATTTTCCCCCTTAAGATACAGCTGACCATATCTTGAATATAAAATAGATACAGTTAAACATGCATTCCTGCAATTGTGCACAGAGCACTATATATGACATGTTAAAACACATCATTAAACAACTTTTAAACAGTCCGCGCCCAGCGCCGTAAGTACGTTTAACAGTGACGCCAAGCGCCCATTGTCCCGATAATGGCGCCGGGCACTAGGGGTTAACCCCTTCAGTGCTGCGGCGGCCATTTTCCACGTGGGCTGGAGCCTCTCCGGCCACACCAAGTTGGAGAAAGGACCTCTGATGTCACCAAGGGAGGAGCCACGTCACTAGGGGGAGGAGCCACGGCTGATCTTGGTAACCGAAATGTACCCTCGTGGGGGCTCACTTCACTCGCCACCAGATTACTAAAGGGAGTAGTTGGTGGCGTGAATAGTAGAAGAACTATCCCACTGGAATATCCCCTCCCTCTGGTGTCGTGGCTCCTCCCTCTGACATCAGAGGTTCTTTCGCCAACTTAGTTCTAGCATCTACCTTAGTGTTAGGTACCCCTCAAGGAGGTTACAGTCAGGCTGTGGGGGAAGAAGGGTTAGCTTTTGCTAGCGGGGAGGGGGACTTAGATTTAGGCACTTTCAGGAGGTGATTAGGGTTAGGCACCAAGGGGGGAGATTAGGGTCAGGCTGTGGGAACAGAGGGGGAGGAGGAAGATCACCCCAAACTCATCAAAGTCGGCATTTCCACGCTCGGGATCCCAGCCACGGTATGATGACTGTCAGGATCCCAAGTCTCGGCATTACATACTCAGTTCTTGCCGGACATGAATGTGGTGTATACACATTGCTGCATCATCTGTAATAATGGTGGTCATTCCGAGTTGTTAGCTCGTTGCCGATTTTCGCAAAGGAGCGATTAAGGCAAAAATGTGCATGGTACGCAGTGCGCATGCGCTAAGTATTTTAGCACAAAACTTAGTAGATTTACTCACGTCCGAACGAAGAATTTCCATAGTTGAAGTGATCGTAGTGTGATTGACAGGAAGTGGGTGTTTCTGGGCGGAAAATGGCCGTTTTCTGGGAGTGTGCGGAAAGAAGCAGGCGTGCCAGGATAAAACGGGGGAGTGGCTGGCCGAACGCAGGGCGTGTTTGTGACGTCAAACCAGGAACCTAACGGGCTGAGCTGATCGCAGTGTAGGAGTAAGTCTCGAGCTACTCAGAAACTGCTAAGAATTTTCTATTCGCAATTCTGCTAATCTTTCATTCGCAATTCTGCTAAGCTAAGATTCACTCCCAGAGGGCGGCGGCCTAGCGTGTGCAATGCTGCTAAAATCTGCTAGCGAGCGAACAACTCGGAATAAGGGCCAATACCCAAATAAGCCCCAGAAGGGCAAAACACAAGGGTTCGGTTCCATTGTTGGCAATGGAGAGGAGATAGTGGAATAAGTGAGGGAAAGAAAAGCACATGAGGGAAGAGGACCCTGCTCATGAGACCTTACACTCTATAGGGGAGAGACAGTGAGTGAGGAGCATAGGGTGTCATTCCGAGTCGATCGCTCGCTAACAGTTTTTAGCAGCCGTGCAAACACATTGTGACCGCCCACTGGGGAGTCTATTTTCGCTTTGCAGAAGTGCGAACGCCTGTGCAGCAGACCGCCTTCAAACACATTTTGTGCAGAACAAGACCAGCCCTGTACTTACCCTTCGTGTGCGTTGATTCTAACGACGGAGGGACGGCTTTTGACGTCACACTCCCGCCCAGCCACACCTGCATTTTTCCAAACACTCCCTGAAAACATTCAGTTGACACCCACAAACGCCCTCTTCCTGTCACTCTCCTTGCAAACGGCCATGCAAATGGATTATTCGCCCAACCCATCGCTGAGCGGCGATCCGCTTTGTACCCGTACGACGTGCCTGCGCATTTTGGTGCATACACATGCGCAGTTTAGACCTTATCACAGGCTGTACGAAAACACAGCCTAGCGGCGCCAGCGCATGCCAGACAGCCGACGGCTGTCGTAGCCCTGCGATCGCCTCTGCCTGATTGACAGGCAGAGGCGGCCGCTGGGCGAGAGGGGGCGGGCCGGCGGTGTTTGGCTGCTGTTTAGGGGGCACGGTCCGGGCAACGTAGGCATGCCCGGACCATTGGGGGGGGCGGGCCGCGACGGTTGCGTGACATCACACTCAGCCGCTGCGACCCGGGCAGTGACGAGTATCTCCCAGCCAGCGTGTAGGAGCTGCGCTGGCTGGGAGCTACTCCTGAAGTACAAAAGCATCGCCGCTGTGCAGGGACTGACATGCGGGGCGGACTAGCCCTGTGCTGGGCGTCCCCCCACATGTCTGTGTGACTGATCGTAGCCCTGCTAGATTTATCACATCTACGATCAGGTCTGAATTAGCCCCATAGAGCGGTGGGTTAGGACAGAGGTTTCCAAACACAGTCCTCAAGGCACCACACCAGTCCATGATTTAGGTATAGCCCTGGCTCAGCACTGGTGGTTAAATCAAATTGACTTAGGTGCTAATTAAGTCACCTGTGGCCAAGCATGGGTACATATAAAACCTGGACTGTTGGGGTGCTTTGAGGACCGCGTTTGGGAACCTCTCGGTTAGGATATTGTGGGCCTAATTCAGACCTGATCGCAGCAGCAAAATCTTTCTCTAATGGGCAAAACCATGTGCACTGCAAGTGGGGCAGATGTAACATGTGCAGAGAGAGTTAGATTTGGGTGGGTTATATTGTTTCTGTGCAGGGTAAATACTGGCTGCTTTTTTTCAGATTTCGGGTTGAACACACCTCACCCAAATCTGACTCTCTCTGCACATGTTACATCTGCCCCCCCTGCAGTGCACATGGTTTTGCCCATTAGAGAAAAAATGTGCTGTGGCGATCATGTCTGGATTAGGCCCTTCGTCGGTGTATGGTCAGACGAAGGGTCAACCCCCTGGTTTTATTTGCCCCTGGTTGGCGAGTTGGAGAGGTCCCATGATATAAAGTACAGCATTAGGCTATGCTCCTTGCTAAGTGTGAAAGTCTGAGCCGCCCTTTGGTGCACGGACTGCCTCGCTGCTCTGCTAGATGTTCTGTCCTGCCTAAGTCATAAGAGTAAGGAGGGTTCAGTCTCCTCCATGCTGCCGCAACGTCGTCTGAGCCACCACATGGGATAGCGGCATTAGGAACCCAGGGAATGCAGATGAGAATTATTAATGGGTCAAAACAGCTGGAAAATGAATGCTGTGTGTCTGCGGATTGGAAGAACCCCGGCCTTTGCTTTTATACTGTACACACTAATCACATAATGTCTTTGTTAACAAAAATTAGCAGTTATTCCTTCAGGGAGTAACAGAAATAGATACTTGGGGCTACTAACGAATAAGCAAGCCACGTAACACTGCCCATGGGAGAAGCAGCTGGTCCTGAGATCTACGTCTGCAGCCCTGAGCGTTTGCCCCTGCGACTTGTTGATCGTCATAGCGAAGCTTACAGGAAACTGCAGGCACTTGAATTGAAAAAGAAAATTGTTGGGGATAAGGGGTGTACATGGTATAAACACGGTCTCACCTGCGCCACATCCCGTTAGAACCACTGCCTCAATTAGGTACCTCAGCAGAGCAGTCACTTTAAGTTGGGTTCCGTTGCATAACTTGGTAAATCAAGAGCACATAGGCCCTCATTCCGAGTTGATCGCTCGCTAGCTGCTTTTAGCAGCATTGCACACGCTAGGCCGCCGCCCTCTGGTAGTGTATCTTGGCTTAGCAGAATAGCGAACGAAAGGTTAGCAGAACTGCTCGTAAAAATTTTTGTGCAGTTTCTGAGCAGCTCCAGACCTACTCCTACCTTGCGATCACTGCAGACAGTTTAGTTCCTGCTTTGACATCAAAACACGCCCTGCGTTTGGCCAGCCACTCCCCCGTTTCTCCAGGCACGCCTGCGTTTTTTTAGCACACTCCCGGAAAACGGTCAGTTACCATCCAGAAACACCCACTTCCTGTCAATCACTCACCGATCAACAGAGCGACAGAAAAGCGTCGCTCGCCCTTGTGTAAAACTGCTTAGTTTAGTGTGAAAGTACTTCGCGCGTGCGTACTGCGGCCCATACGCATGCGCAGAAGTGCCGCTTTTTAAACTAATCGCCGCGCTGCGACCGAAAGCAGCTAGCGATCAACTCGGAATGAGGGTCATAATTATATCGGGCGGGTGTCACCAGTGACGAGTTGGTACCTCCAGGAAACCACCCAGCTCCACATAAAGTATGTGTATGAACCTCCACCTATGTGGTGCAACTAGGGATCACTCCCAAATGTCGTTCCAAAATTCATTCTAATTCCCCGCCAGGACAGAGCAGGTAGACCGCTGCTTCCCCTCGAGGCCATTACACTGCACCTCAATCCAGTCATACTGCCCAAGCATCAGGTGTAAGATGGCGGAGGTGGTGGAGACACGGTCATACACTGAGGTGTGTAGTGTGATCAGATATCACACTGTCCCAGCATCAGGTGTAAGATGGCGGGGGTGGAGGAGACAGGGTCACACACTGAGGTGTGTAGTGTGATCAGATGTCAGTCACACTGTCCCAGCATCAGGTGTAAGATGGCGGGGGTGGAGGAGACAGGGTCACACACTGAGGTGTGTAGTGTGATCAGATGTCAGTCACACTGTCCCAGCATCAGGTGTAAGATGGCGGGGGTGGAGGAGACACGGTCATACACTGAGGTGTGTAGTGTGATCAGATGTCAGTCACACTGTCCCAGCATCAGGTGTAAGATGGCGGGGGTGGAGGAGACAGGGTCACACACTGAGGTGTGTAGTGTGATCAGATGTCACACTGTCCCAGCATCAGGTGTAAGATGGCGGGGGTGGAGGAGACAGGGTCACACACTGAGGTGTGTAGTGTGATCAGATATCAGTCACACTGTCCCAGCATCAGGTGTAAGATGGCGGGGGTGGAGGAGACAGGGTCACACACTGAGGTGTGTAGTGTGATCAGATATCAGTCACAGTGTCCCAGCATCAGGTGTAAGATGGCGGGGGTGGAGGAGACAGGGTCACACACTGAGGTGTGTAGTGTGATCAGATATCAGTCACACTGTCCCAGCATCAGGTGTAAGATGGTGGGGGTGGAGGAGACAGGGTCATACACTGAGGTGTGTAGTGTGATCAGATGTCAGTCACACTGTCCCAGCATCAGGTGTAAGATGGCGGGGGTGGAGGAGACAGGGTCACACACTGAGGTGTGTAGTGTGATCAGATATCAGTCACACTGTCCCAGCATCAGGTGTAAGATGGCGGGGGTGGTGGAGACAGGGTCACACACTGAGGTGTGTAGTGTGATCAGATGTCAGTCACACTGTCCCAGCATCAGGTGTAAGATGGCGGGGGTGGAGGAGACAGGGTCACACACTGAGGTGTGTAGTGTGATCAGATATCAGTCATACTGTCCCAGCATCAGGTGTAAGATGGCGGGGGTGGAGGAGACAGGGTCACACACTGAGGTGTGTAGTGTGATCAGATATCAGTCACACTGTCCCAGCATCAGGTGTAAGATGGCGGGGGTGGTGGAGACAGGGTCACACACTGAGGTGTGTAGTGTGATCAGATATCAGTCACACTGTCCCAGCATCAGGTGTAAGATGGCGGGGGTGGAGGAGACAGGGTCACACACTGAGGTGTGTAGTGTGATCAGATGTCACACTGTCCCAGCATCAGGTGTAAGATGGCGGGGGTGGTGGAGACAGGGTCACACACTGAGGTGTGTAGTGTGATCAGATATCAGTCATACTGTCCCAGCATCAGGTGTAAGATGGCGGGGGTGAGGAGACAGGGTCACACACTGAGGTGTGTAGTGTGATCAGATGTCAGTCATACTGTCCCAGCATCAGGTGTAAGATGGCGGGGGTGGAGGAGACAGGGTCACACACTGAGGTGTGTAGTGTGATCAGATGTCAGTCATACTGTCCCAGCATCAGGTGTAAGATGGCGGGGGTGGAGGAGACAGGGTCACACACTGAGGTGTGTAGTGTGATCAGATGTCAGTCACACTGTCCCAGCATCAGGTGTAAGATGGTGGGGGTGGAGGAGACAGGGTCACACACTGAGGTGTGTAGTGTGATCAGATATCAGTCATACTGTCCCAGCATCAGGTGTAAGATGGCGGGGGTGGAGGAGACAGGTCACACACTGAGGTGTGTAGTGTGATCAGATGTCAGTCATACTGTCCCAGCATCAGGTGTAAGATGGCGGGGGTGGAGGAGACAGGGTCACACACTGAGGTGTGTAGTGTGATCAGATATCAGTCATACTGTCCCAGCATCAGGTGTAAGATGGCGGGGGTGGAGGAGACAGGGTCACACACTGAGGTGTGTAGTGTGATCAGATATCAGTCACACTGTCCCAGCATCAGGTGTAAGATGGCGGGGGTGGAGGAGACAGGGTCACACACTGAGGTGTGTAGTGTGATCAGATGTCAGTCACACTGTCCCAGCATCAGGTGTAAGATGGCGGGGGTGGAGGAGACAGGGTCACACACTGAGGTGTGTAGTGTGATCAGATGTCAGTCACACTGTCCCAGCATCAGCTGTAAGATGGCGGGGGTGGAGGAGACAGGGTCACACACTGACGTGTGTAGTGTGATCAGATGTCAGTCACACTGTCCCAGCATCAGGTGTAAGATGGCGGGGGTGGAGGAGACAGGGTCACACACTGAGGTGTGTAGTGTGATCAGATGTGACACTGTCCCAGCATCAGGTGTAAGATGGCGGGGGTGGAGGAGACAGGGTCACACACTGAGGTGTGTAGTGTGATCAGATGTCAGTCATACTGTCCCAGCATCAGGTGTAAGATGGCGGGGGTGGAGGAGACAGGGTCACACACTGAGGTGTGTAGTGTGATCAGATATCAGTCACACTGTCCCAGCATCAGGTGTAAGATGGTGGGGGTGGAGGAGACAGGGTCATACACTGAGGTGTGTAGTGTGATCAGATGTCAGTCACACTGTCCCAGCATCAGGTGTAAGATGGCGGGGGTGGAGGAGACAGGGTCACACACTGAGGTGTGTAGTGTGATCAGATATCAGTCACACTGTCCCAGCATCAGGTGTAAGATGGCGGGGGTGGTGGAGACAGGGTCACACACTGAGGTGTGTAGTGTGATCAGATGTCAGTCACACTGTCCCAGCATCAGGTGTAAGATGGCGGGGGTGGAGGAGACAGGGTCACACACTGAGGTGTGTAGTGTGATCAGATATCAGTCATACTGTCCCAGCATCAGGTGTAAGATGGCGGGGGTGGAGGAGACAGGGTCACACACTGAGGTGTGTAGTGTGATCAGATATCAGTCACACTGTCCCAGCATCAGGTGTAAGATGGCGGGGGTGGTGGAGACAGGGTCACACACTGAGGTGTGTAGTGTGATCAGATATCAGTCACACTGTCCCAGCATCAGGTGTAAGATGGCGGGGGTGGAGGAGACAGGGTCACACACTGAGGTGTGTAGTGTGATCAGATGTCACACTGTCCCAGCATCAGGTGTAAGATGGCGGGGGTGGTGGAGACAGGGTCACACACTGAGGTGTGTAGTGTGATCAGATATCAGTCATACTGTCCCAGCATCAGGTGTAAGATGGCGGGGGTGAGGAGACAGGGTCACACACTGAGGTGTGTAGTGTGATCAGATGTCAGTCATACTGTCCCAGCATCAGGTGTAAGATGGCGGGGGTGGAGGAGACAGGGTCACACACTGAGGTGTGTAGTGTGATCAGATGTCAGTCATACTGTCCCAGCATCAGGTGTAAGATGGCGGGGGTGGAGGAGACAGGGTCACACACTGAGGTGTGTAGTGTGATCAGATATCACACTGTCCCAGCATCAGGTGTAAGATGGCGGGGGTGGAGGAGACAGGGTCATACACTGAGGTGTGTAGTGTGATCAGATGTCAGTCACACTGTCCCAGCATCAGGTGTAAGATGGCGGGGGTGGAGGAGACAGGGTCACACACTGAGGTGTGTAGTGTGATCAGATGTCACACTGTCCCAGCATCAGGTGTAAGATGGCGGGGGTGGTGGAGACAGGGTCACACACTGAGGTGTGTAGTGTGATCAGATGTCAGTCACACTGTCCCAGCATCAGGTGTAAGATGGCGGGGGTGGAGGAGACAGGGTCACACACTGAGGTGTGTAGTGTGATCAGATGTCACACTGTCCCAGCATCAGGTGTAAGATGGCGGGGGTGGAGGAGACAGGGTCACACACTGAGGTGTGTAGTGTGATCAGATATCAGTCACACTGTCCCAGCATCAGGTGTAAGATGGCGGGGGTGGAGGAGACACGGTCATACACTGAGGTGTGTAGTGTGATCAGATATCAGTCACACTGTCCCAGCATCAGGTGTAAGATGGCGGGGGTGGTGGAGACAGGGTCACACACTGAGGTGTGTAGTGTGATCAGATGTCAGTCATACTGTCCCAGCATCAGGTGTAAGATGGCGGGGGTGGTGGAGACAGGGTCACACACTGAGGTGTGTAGTGTGATCAGATATCAGTCACACTGTCCCAGCATCAGGTGTAAGATGGCGGGGGTGGAGGAGACAGGGTCACACACTGAGGTGTGTAGTGTAATCAGATGTCACACTGTCCCAGCATCAGGTGTAAGATGGCGGGGGTGGTGGAGACAGGGTCACACACTGAGGTGTGTAGTGTGATCAGATATCAGTCATACTGTCCCAGCATCAGGTGTAAGATGGCGGGGGTGGAGGAGACAGGGTCACACACTGAGGTGTGTAGTGTGATCAGATATCACACTGTCCCAGCATCAGGTGTAAGATGGCGGGGGTGGAGGAGACAGGGTCACACACTGAGGTGTGTAGTGTGATCAGATATCAGTCACACTGTCCCAGCATCAGGTGTAAGATGGGGGTGGTGGAGACAGGTCACACACTGAGGTGTGTAGTGTGATCAGATATCAGTCACACTGTCCCAGCATCAGGTGTAAGATGGCGGGGGTGGTGGAGACAGGGTCACACACTGAGGTGTGTAGTGTGATCAGATGTCACACTGTCCCAGCATCAGGTGTAAGATGGCGGGGGTGGAGGAGACAGGGTCACACACTGAGGTGTGTAGTGTGATCAGATGTCACACTGTCCCAGCATCAGGTGTAAGATGGCGGGGGTGGAGGAGACAGGGTCACACACTGAGGTGTGTAGTGTGATCAGATGTCACACTGTCCCAGCATCAGGTGTAAGATGGCGGGGGTGGAGGAGACAGGGTCACACACTGAGGTGTGTAGTGTGATCAGATGTCAGTCACACTGTCCCAGCATCAGGTGTAAGATGGCGGGGGTGGTGAGGAGACAGGGTCACACACTGAGGTGTGTAGTGTGATCAGATGTCAGTCACACTGTCCCAGCATCAGGTGTAAGATGGCGGGGGTGGAGGAGACAGGGTCACACACTGAGGTGTGTAGTGTGATCAGATGTCAGTCATACTGTCCCAGCATCAGGTGTAAGATGGCGGGGGTGGAAGAGACAGGGTCACACACTGAGGTGTGTAGTATGATCAGATATCAGTCACACTGTCCCAGCATCAGGTGTAAGATGGCGGGGGTGGTGGAGACAGGTCACACACTGAGGTGTGTAGTGTGATCAGATATCAGTCACACTGTCTCAGCATCAGGTGTAAGATGGCGGGGGTGGAGGAGACAGGGTCACACACTGAGGTGTGTAGTGTGATCAGATGTCAGTCATACTGTCCCAGCATCAGGTGTAAGATGGCGGGGGTGGAGGAGACAGGGTCACACACTGAGGTGTGTAGTGTGATCAGATATCAGTCACACTGTCCCAGCATCAGGTGTAAGATGGCGGGGGTGGAGGAGACAGGGTCACACACTGAGGTGTGTAGTGTGATCAGATGTGACACTGTCCCAGCATCAGGTGTAAGATGGCGGGGGTGGAGGAGACAGGGTCACACACTGAGGTGTGTAGTGTGATCAGATGTCAGTCATACTGTCCCAGCATCAGGTGTAAGATGGCGGGGGTGGAGGAGACAGGGTCACACACTGAGGTGTGTAGTGTGATCAGATATCAGTCATACTGTCCCAGCATCAGGTGTAAGATGGCGGGGGTGGAGGAGACAGGGTCACACACTGAGGTGTGTAGTGTGATCAGATGTCAGTCACACTGTCCCAGCATCAGGTGTAAGATGGCGGGGGTGGTGGAGACAGGGTCACACACTGAGGTGTGTAGTGTGATCAGATGTCACACTGTCCCAGCATCAGGTGTAAGATGGCGGGGGGGGTGAGGAGACAGGGTCACACACTGAGGTGTGTAGTGTGATCAGATGTCACACTGTCCCAGCATCAGGTGTAAGATGGCGGGGGTGGAGGAGACAGGGTCACACACTGAGGTGTGTAGTGTGATCAGATATCAGTCATACTGTCCCAGCATCAGGTGTAAGATGGCGGGGGTGGAGGAGACAGGGTCATACACTGAGGTGTGTAGTGTGATCAGATATCAGTCACACTGTCCCAGCATCAGGTGTAAGATGGCGGGGGTGGAGGAGACAGGGTCACACACTGAGGTGTGTAGTGTGATCAGATGTCAGTCACACTGTCCCAGCATCAGGTGTAAGATGGCGGGGGTGGAGGAGACAGGGTCACACACTGAGGTGTGTAGTGTGATCAGATATCAGTCATACTGTCCCAGCATCAGGTGTAAGATGGCGGGGGTGGAGGAGACAGGGTCACACACTGAGGTGTGTAGTGTGATCAGATGTCAGTCACACTGTCCCAGCATCAGGTGTAAGATGGCGGGGGTGGAGGAGACAGGGTCACACACTGAGGTGTGTAGTGTGATCAGATATCAGTCATACTGTCCCAGCATCAGGTGTAAGATGGCGGGGGTGGAGGAGACAGGGTCACACACTGAGGTGTGTAGTGTGATCAGATATCAGTCACACTGTCCCAGCATCAGGTGTAAGATGGCGGGGGTGGAGGAGACAGGGTCACACACTGAGGTGTGTAGTGTGATCAGATGTCAGTCACACTGTCCCAGCATCAGGTGTAAGATGGCGGGGGTGGAGGAGACAGGGTCACACACTGAGGTGTGTAGTGTGATCAGATGTCAGTCACACTGTCCCAGCATCAGGTGTAAGATGGCGGGGGTGGAGGAGACAGGGTCACACACTGACGTGTGTAGTGTGATCAGATGTCAGTCACACTGTCCCAGCATCAGGTGTAAGATGGCGGGGGTGGAGGAGACAGGGTCACACACTGAGGTGTGTAGTGTGATCAGATGTGACACTGTCCCAGCATCAGGTGTAAGATGGCGGGGGTGGAGGAGACAGGGTCACACACTGAGGTGTGTAGTGTGATCAGATGTCAGTCATACTGTCCCAGCATCAGGTGTAAGATGGCGGGGGTGGAGGAGACAGGGTCACACACTGAGGTGTGTAGTGTGATCAGATATCAGTCATACTGTCCCAGCATCAGGTGTAAGATGGCGGGGGTGGAGGAGACAGGGTCACACACTGAGGTGTGTAGTGTGATCAGATATCAGTCATACTGTCCCAGCATCAGGTGTAAGATGGCGGGGGTGGAGGAGACAGGGTCACACACTGAGGTGTGTAGTGTGATCAGATATCAGTCACACTGTCCCAGCATCAGGTGTAAGATGGCGGGGGTGGAGGAGACAGGGTCACACACTGAGGTGTGTAGTGTGATCAGATGTCACACTGTCCCAGCATCAGGTGTAAGATGGCGGGGGTGGAGGAGACAGGGTCACACACTGAGGTGTGTAGTGTGATCAGATGTCACACTGTCCCAGCATCAGGTGTAAGATGGCGGGGGTGGAGGAGACAGGTCACACACTGAGGTGTGTAGTGTGATCAGATGTCAGTCACACTGTCCCAGCATCAGGTGTAAGATGGCGGGGGTGGAGGAGACAGGGTCACACACTGAGGTGTGTAGTGTGATCAGATGTCAGTCACACTGTCCCAGCATCAGGTGTAAGATGGCGGGGGGGGTGAGGAGACAGGGTCACACACTGAGGTGTGTAGTGTGATCAGATATCAGTCACACTGTCCCAGCATCAGGTGTAAGATGGCGGGGGTGGAGGAGACAGGGTCACACACTGAGGTGTGTAGTGTGATCAGATGTCACACTGTCCCAGCATCAGGTGTAAGATGGCGGGGGTGGAGGAGACAGGGTCACACACTGAGGTGTGTAGTGTGATCAGATGTCAGTCATACTGTCCCAGCATCAGGTGTAAGATGGCGGGGGTGGAGGAGACAGGGTCACACACTGAGGTGTGTAGTGTGATCAGATATCAGTCATACTGTCCCAGCATCAGGTGTAAGATGGCGGGGGTGGAGGAGACAGGGTCACACACTGAGGTGTGTAGTGTGATCAGATGTCAGTCACACTGTCCCAGCATCAGGTGTAAGATGGCGGGGGTGGAGGAGACAGGGTCACACACTGAGGTGTGTAGTGTGATCAGATGTCACACTGTCCCAGCATCAGGTGTAAGATGGCGGGGGGGGTGAGGAGACAGGGTCACACACTGAGGTGTGTAGTGTGATCAGATGTCACACTGTCCCAGCATCAGGTGTAAGATGGCGGGGGTGGAGGAGACAGGGTCACACACTGAGGTGTGTAGTGTGATCAGATATCAGTCATACTGTCCCAGCATCAGGTGTAAGATGGCGGGGGTGGAGGAGACAGGTCACACACTGAGGTGTGTAGTGTGATCAGATGTCAGTCATACTGTCCCAGCATCAGGTGTAAGATGGCGGGGGTGGAGGAGACAGGGTCACACACTGAGGTGTGTAGTGTGATCAGATATCAGTCATACTGTCCCAGCATCAGGTGTAAGATGGCGGGGGTGGAGGAGACAGGGTCACACACTGAGGTGTGTAGTGTGATCAGATATCAGTCACACTGTCCCAGCATCAGGTGTAAGATGGCGGGGGTGGAGGAGACAGGGTCACACACTGAGGTGTGTAGTGTGATCAGATGTCAGTCACACTGTCCCAGCATCAGGTGTAAGATGGCGGGGGTGGAGGAGACAGGGTCACACACTGAGGTGTGTAGTGTGATCAGATGTCAGTCACACTGTCCCAGCATCAGCTGTAAGATGGCGGGGGTGGAGGAGACAGGGTCACACACTGACGTGTGTAGTGTGATCAGATGTCAGTCACACTGTCCCAGCATCAGGTGTAAGATGGCGGGGGTGGAGGAGACAGGGTCACACACTGAGGTGTGTAGTGTGATCAGATGTGACACTGTCCCAGCATCAGGTGTAAGATGGCGGGGGTGGAGGAGACAGGGTCACACACTGAGGTGTGTAGTGTGATCAGATGTCAGTCATACTGTCCCAGCATCAGGTGTAAGATGGCGGGGGTGGAGGAGACAGGGTCACACACTGAGGTGTGTAGTGTGATCACATCAGTCACACTGTCCCAGCATCAGGTGTAAGATGGCGGGGGTGGAGGAGACAGGGTCACACACTGAGGTGTGTAGTGTGATCAGATATCAGTCACACTGTCCCAGCATCAGGTGTAAGATGGCGGGGGTGGAGGAGACAGGGTCACACACTGAGGTGTGTAGTGTGATCAGATGTCAGTCACACTGTCCCAGCATCAGGTGTAAGATGGCGGGGGTGGAGGAGACAGGGTCACACACTGAGGTGTGTAGTGTGATCAGATATCAGTCATACTGTCCCAGCATCAGGTGTAAGATGGCGGGGGTGGAGGAGACAGGGTCACACACTGAGGTGTGTAGTGTGATCAGATATCAGTCATACTGTCCCAGCATCAGGTGTAAGATGGCGGGGGTGGAGGAGACAGGGTCACACACTGAGGTGTGTAGTGTGATCAGATATCAGTCACACTGTCCCAGCATCAGGTGTAAGATGGCGGGGGTGGAGGAGACAGGGTCACACACTGAGGTGTGTAGTGTGATCAGATGTCAGTCATACTGTCCCAGCATCAGGTGTAAGATGGCGGGGGTGGAGGAGACAGGGTCACACACTGAGGTGTGTAGTGTGATCAGATGTCAGTCACACTGTCCCAGCATCAGGTGTAAGATGGCGGGGGTGGAGGAGACAGGTCACACACTGAGGTGTGTAGTGTGATCAGATATCAGTCATACTGTCCCAGCATCAGGTGTAAGATGGCGGGGGTGGAGGAGACAGGGTCACACACTGAGGTGTGTAGTGTGATCAGATGTCAGTCACACTGTCCCAGCATCAGGTGTAAGATGGCGGGGGTGGAGGAGACAGGGTCACACACTGAGGTGTGTAGTGTGATCAGATGTCAGTCATACTGTCCCAGCATCAGGTGTAAGATGGCGGGGGTGGAGGAGACAGGTCACACACTGAGGTGTGTAGTGTGATCAGATGTCAGTCACACTGTCCCAGCATCAGGTGTAAGATGGTGGGGGTGGAGGAGACAGGTCACACACTGAGGTGTGTAGTGTGATCAGATGTCAGTCACACTGTCCCAGCATCAGGTGTAAGATGGCGGGGGTGGAGGAGACAGGGTCACACACTGAGGTGTGTAGTGTGATCAGATATCAGTCATACTGCCCAAGCATCAGGTGTAAGATGGCGGAGGTGGTGGAGACACGGTCATACACTGAGGTGTGTAGTGTGATCAGATATCACACTGTCCCAGCATCAGGTGTAAGATGGCGGGGGTGGAGGAGACAGGGTCACACACTGAGGTGTGTAGTGTGATCAGATGTCACACTGTCCCAGCATCAGGTGTAAGATGGCGGGGGTGGAGGAGACAGGTCACACACTGAGGTGTGTAGTGTGATCAGATGTCAGTCACACTGTCCCAGCATCAGGTGTAAGATGGCGGGGGTGGAGGAGACAGGGTCACACACTGAGGTGTGTAGTGTGATCAGATGTCAGTCACACTGTCCCAGCATCAGGTGTAAGATGGCGGGGGGGGTGAGGAGACAGGGTCACACACTGAGGTGTGTAGTGTGATCAGATATCAGTCACACTGTCCCAGCATCAGGTGTAAGATGGCGGGGGTGGAGGAGACAGGGTCACACACTGAGGTGTGTAGTGTGATCAGATGTCACACTGTCCCAGCATCAGGTGTAAGATGGCGGGGGTGGAGGAGACAGGGTCACACACTGAGGTGTGTAGTGTGATCAGATGTCACACTGTCCCAGCATCAGGTGTAAGATGGCGGGGGTGGAGGAGACAGGTCACACACTGAGGTGTGTAGTGTGATCAGATGTCAGTCACACTGTCCCAGCATCAGGTGTAAGATGGCGGGGGTGGAGGAGACAGGGTCACACACTGAGGTGTGTAGTGTGATCAGATGTCAGTCACACTGTCCCAGCATCAGGTGTAAGATGGCGGGGGTGGAGGAGACAGGGTCACACACTGAGGTGTGTAGTGTGATCAGATATCAGTCATACTGTCCCAGCATCAGGTGTAAGATGGCGGGGGTGGAGGAGACAGGGTCACACACTGAGGTGTGTAGTGTGATCAGATGTCAGTCACACTGTCCCAGCATCAGGTGTAAGATGGCGGGGGTGGAGGAGACAGGGTCACACACTGAGGTGTGTAGTGTGATCAGATGTCAGTCATACTGTCCCAGCATCAGGTGTAAGATGGCGGGGGTGGAGGAGACAGGTCACACACTGAGGTGTGTAGTGTGATCAGATGTCAGTCACACTGTCCCAGCATCAGGTGTAAGATGGTGGGGGTGGAGGAGACAGGGTCATACACTGAGGTGTGTAGTGTGATCAGATGTCAGTCACACTGTCCCAGCATCAGGTGTAAGATGGCGGGGGTGGAGGAGACAGGGTCACACACTGAGGTGTGTAGTGTGATCAGATGTCAGTCACACTGTCCCAGCATCAGGTGTAAGATGGCGGGGGTGGAGGAGACAGGGTCACACACTGAGGTGTGTAGTGTGATCAGATATCAGTCATACTGTCCCAGCATCAGGTGTAAGATGGCGGGGGTGGAGGAGACAGGGTCACACACTGAGGTGTGTAGTGTGATCAGATATCAGTCACACTGTCCCAGCATCAGGTGTAAGATGGCGGGGGTGGTGGAGACAGGGTCACACACTGAGGTGTGTAGTGTGATCAGATGTCAGTCATACTGTCCCAGCATCAGGTGTAAGACGGCGGGGTGGTGGAGACACGGTCATACACTGAGGTGCGTAGTGTGATCAGATTCCTGCATCTAAAGGGCGCATCAGCAGCTGGAATTCATAGCCAGCTTGCCGAGGTGTACGGCGATAGCGTCATGCCACTGAAACAGGTTTGGTGCGCTGCCTTTGATAACGGGCAGGACAGACGTTCAAGATGAGCAGCGATCGGGTCGGCCAAGCACGTGCACCACAGATGACAATTTATGCCGCATTGAAGGCCTGATTCAGGAGGACTGACACATTTGAGTTAGTGATTTTACTGATGAACTGAACATCTCAGTGGGTGCTGTGCACATCATCCTTCATGAGCTCTTGACCTGATTTTGTCTATGCTTAGAGAAATATGGGGACGATGTGGTAAAATAATCTTTACTAAGGGCCCCCCATTCATACCTGATTGTAGATGTGCCCCTCCCCCCCCCCCCCCCCCCACGGCGGCAATGGATTCATACCCGCCAAGTAGCTCCCTACTTATGCTGGCGTGCGGCTACCCACCGCGTTCTGGGTCGCAGCGGCTGCGTGTGACGTCACACACAGCCGCCGCGGTCCGGACACGCCTGCAACCGCCTCTGCCTGTCAGTCAGGCAGAGGCGATCGCAGCCCCGAGATGCTTTCGCATCTCACGGGGTGCACAGGTGCACTCCAGCAAGGGCTTCAGGAAGCGATCGCTATTGTACCAGCGATCAGGTCTGAATTAGGCCCTAAGACCATACTATTGATTATACGTATATGTACAAGTTGAATACATTTACACAATGAGAGGTCTTGTTACTTTATTTATTGAACCACCCTTGTATATATGGGTCTGGGACTCAGGGTCGACAGTGTCTAGGTGTAATCTTTCGCGACACTGCTGTCATCACGGGGTTAATGGGAGCCTCTCAGATTAAGCAGATCTATTTCACCCAGGCTCAGCATTCAGATTTATATACCAGCGTACGGGATGCCGGCAGTCAGAATATCGACCAAAGCATCCCGATGTTGAGATTCCCAACGGGAAGGTAAGTATACTTACCTTCCCCCAATGGACCCCTAAACCTCCCTTCTAGCAGCCTAAACCTAAACCCCCCTCCCCCCCTTCCCACAGCCTAACCCTCCACCTTGCAGCCTAAACCTAAGTCCTACCCTCACCACCACCATCCCTGCAGCTTTCTCCTGCAGATTGACACACGCTTGGGATTCCCTAAGCGGATCCCCAGTATTCAACCATTTGGTGGGTGATTTTCATGTGGGTACAAAAGGTGTTCATTCCCATAATAAATACTATTTAACTGAAGCTTCATTGTACAACCACAAACATTAAAATAAATGATAAAACAACTTGGTTCTTGCATTCAGTGAGATGAAGAAAGTGCTGGTGCAGTGCAATTTACCCTCAACACGTTTCGTCTCTTAAGCCTCCAGCTAGAGGCTGGACTTCATCAGGAGGTTTTTATATATATATGTATAGTGCATGGATCGAAATACAGTATGCTGGATTCTCAAGGAGACGGTAAGTTTGCCAAGAGACATTATAGATAGAGAAGTGCAGAGGACCTAGAACTAAGCCTTGTGGTCTCCATCTGTTAGAGGAAGTGGAGAGGTGGTGGATCCAGAGAAACGAACACTGAAAGAGCGATGAGATGAGTAGGATGAGTACCAGGATAGTGTCCTGCAGACCTAAGGATTGTTATGTTTGTATGTATGAGGGTAGAGTGGTCACAGGCCTGATTCAGAGGTGGACTGTATGCTAATGCCCTGGCCGATGGTCTTCCTACTGAGATGCCCCACCCATGGTGTTACTCCATCCTTGTGCATATTAAGACATACCATTGGCCGCACCAGCCCTATTGTGGTGCAGATTCTTCATCTGAACATGGCCACGTGTGTCTTGAGACGCAGTCGCCGGTCGCCACCTCCGTTACCACCCAGAAATGTACACCGAAGCCCCATCACTCTGCGTGCAATTTTGTTATGCGTCGTAAAGCGGTAACCATTGGTTTGCGTCTGGAGCGTGACCGATATGCGTGTGCAGACTGGAAACATTGGCAACGACACTTGGTGCAGGGCTGAATGAGTGCCGCAGTGGAGTGACGTACCTATAATAGGCATGTATTAAGTGAGCATACTTGGGGAAAGCCAAATCATGAATAATAAAAAAAGAATAAATAACATTTATATATAAATATAAAACAGTGCAGACTATGTCGCAGTTGGATGCAGGATCTGGATCAGGAGGCCAGAAGGTGCACACCTATACTCAGACCTAATAGCCCACAAAGGAACGTAGCTGTTCCCACAGTGTGGTCCTATTCGTTCTACGGAGAGTGTGCCCGCTTGTGAACTCACTAGTGGGCAGGGCCTGGAAAAGGACATGTCACATCTTAGGGTTATTGGGCTTATTTGCAAAGTACCTGGGATGTCTACGTGGATAGAGGAGTACCTTTCCCATCGGATCAGGCAAGTAATACATATATTATCAGGGGTGTGTGGAGGAGTCTTTATTTAATCAAATATTGTTTCTACAATGTGTGTTGTCCTGTTCTTATTTTAATATTTTTGTTTTACAGGTGTACTAGAGGCACCAGTGGGCCTTGATACCCAGGCATTCTGTCACTTGTGGTTCTCCATATACCGTTATTTCCTGTCAGCCTTGCAGGGATCAGTAGCTCACCTCTAACACAAATACTATTACCTTTGTACCCAAAGCACTGGTGGGTACGAGAAGAACCCTACTGCTATTGGCACTAGAGCAGGTTGGACCCACGAGGGGATGCCAGCATTTGTCTTTGTTGGGCCTTACTTCCCTGGGGAAACCAACCCTGGTGCCCACTGACCTGGTAGTGGTGGAATCAGGGTGAAGTGACTTCACACTGTGCATCTTCCTTATATGGTCCTACCTGGTGAAGCCTAGGGCTGGTAAATGTAAAATTGTGGGACTCCTGTGCTCTTTGGCCCCCAGTATGTCCAATACAAGCCCAGGCCCAAATGCTAGTGATAGTTTCACAACCGTGAAACCCATAAGACAGCTATCTCAGTACGTCTAAATAGCCACCACCCAGTACATTTCCAATACACTTCTGCAACCGTGTATCTTAATTGGTTCTGCGATTCCATACAAAATCAATCAGGATGCATGCAAGGTGTGACTTAGCTGCATGTGCAGTTAAGACAGAAAATCAGCACTATGGTCCAAAACATCTGTGCGGATCTCTAACCATTGACATTGGAAGGGCTTTGTAAGTCTTAACTATGGCTCAATCAGTTTACACTGTTTGGAGATCTTTACGTTGTGTTTTATGCGAAGTACGTGAAATTTCTATATCCTGTTGCACCAAATTCCGCCACATCTCTGGAATACATTCGTTTATTAGAGTATACTACTGAGCATTATATCCACTGCTCTAGTCAAGGACACCTTAAAAGGGCAGCACACGTAGGAAACATTGGTGAAAAGGACAGTCGAGAGGCTCCACCACTGTGGTATAAGCAGCTGAACAACCGAGTCACTTGAAAGTGAGATCACTGAGAAGCTTCCTGAGAAACTCTGGGTATACATGGCTGAAATCCCGGACCTCCTTGTCGCTGGTCTTCGGAGTGGCAGATTCTGTAGATGTGCTCTGTCCTTTGCATGTAATGATTTAACTGGATTCCTGACCATGTTACCATTGTGAAACCTGGCTCACCTTAACATAAACATCAATGTGCCCTTAGCTACCCGTAGAAGCTACAGAGCTATTGGATCACAACAGAGGAATTGAGAGATTAGTGGAAAAACAGAAACGTCTGACAATAGGAAACAAACTTTGTTTATTGCAGAGCACATGGACATTAAAGTAGATCATTAACTCTGCCCAACACACTCCCGAAATTCACCCAGCTCCCCTTCACACTCAGCTGAAATAACAATCCTACTTTTTACAACACAGGACAATAACTACATAAAGGTTCACAAAGGGTAAATGTAAATGCAGAAAAATGTAGCAGAACTCTTATCGGGGAGAGTTGGAAGTAGACTACCTTAATCCCAGACGTGGCAGTCCTCATCTATTGCAGAAGTGCAGCAAGAAATCCATATGCGGGACCTCAAGTCATCAACTGTGACTTCTACGAACATCGTGTGACCATATTAACGTTTGTTTTTTATTTTTTCAAAATTCTGAATTTCAGAATGTATTCATTATATATGAGAAGCAGAAGCCTACAGAGAACTAGCCTGGAAGTATAAAGTTGAAGGAGTCAAACCAAAATATGACCAAGAAGCGGATAACGTGCCAATCAATACAAGGACTATATGGATTCCAAAGACTGAGGTAGAGAGAATGGCATATGAAGACAATGGCCCTCATTCCGAGTTGTTCGCTCGTTGTTATTTTTTTTCGCCGCGGAGCGATTAGTCGCAAACTGCACATGCGCAATGTTCGCAGTGCGCCTGCGCCAAGTAAATTAGCACAAAAGTTTGGTATTTTACTCACGGCCTAACGAGGATTTTTCATCGTTCTGGTGATCGTAGTGTGATTGGCAGGAAGTGGGTGTTTCTGGGCGGAAACTGGACGTTTTCTGGGAGTGTGCGAAAAAACGCTGGCGTTTCTGGTAAAAACGCGGGAGTGTCTGAAGAAACGGGGGAGTGTCTGGGCGAACGCTGGGTGTGTTTGTGACGTCAAACCAGGAACGAAACTGACTGAACTGATCGCAGTGTAGGAGTAAGTCTGGAGCTACTCAGAAACTGCTAAGAATTTTCTGTTTGCAATTCTGCTAATCTTTCGTTCGCAATTCTGCTATGCTAAGATACACTCCCAGTAGGCGGCGGCTTAGCGTGTGCAATGCTGCTAGAAGCAGCTAGCGAGTGAACAACTCGGAATGAGGGCCCATGTTCCTGTAGACTGTGGTTGGTGACAAACTGAGGGGATGTCGAGTTTAAGGAACACAACAAAGGACATAACGACATCCCAACTCCAATTCTGCTGCTCTGAAGTTCTGATTTCATATCTGTTATTGGCTGGGACAAACATCTATCAACTGGATATTTGAAAGCAATAAATAAATCTTTCAACCATTGTAATATATAATCAGATTTTTGAAACACAAAGAATTCAGATAGCATGCATGAGAAATCCGTGGTAACCGACATCGATATAAGACTAAGACCTGCTGCTGCAATAATACTTATTGGGGCTCGTGTAGCATTGGAAAAGTGCATGAACATTACTTCAAATACTTGTGCATGGAAAAGATGTGTATGATCAGACATGTACACACCAGTATACTTCTCGTGTTGTGCCCGCTTCTGTGTATGTAGCATATCTGACTGTCTTACTAAAAGTCAACATCATCAGAGACTTCTCTCGCTTGCCCTATTCTCGACACAAAAGTATTTTAACTTGTATCTAAATCTGAGTAAGACGTCCTTCCTGAACTCTGCCTACGTTAGAAAACACCCACCTTCGTCACACCCACCTTCTGCCTCTCCGTCACAAGAGTAGATGCATATGGCGAAATGCGTAGGTTCTGCATAGGCTGGATTTGTATGCACCACATTTTTAAGCATGCAAAGCACGAAAGGACGCAAGAAACACTCGGCAAACAGCCACGTATTCAATTCTGCATTATCTCCATGGTCTCATTATTAGAGCTAACATTGGTGGTCATTCCGAGTTGTTCGCTCGGTAATTTTCTTCGCATCGCAGCGATTTTCTGCTAACTGCGCATGCGCAATGTTCGCACTGCGACTGCGCCAAGTAAATTTGCTATGCAGTTAGGTATTTTACTCAATGCATTACGAGTTTTTTTCTTCGTTCTGGTGATCGTAATGTGATTGACAGGAAGTGGGTGTTTCTGGGCGGAAACAGGCCGTTTTATGGGAGTGTTTGAAAAAACGCTACCATTTCTGGGAAAAACGCGGGAGTGGCTGGAGAAACGGGGGAGTGTCTGGGCGAACGCTGGGTGTGTTTGTGACGTCAAACCAGGAACGACAAGCACTGAACTGATCGCACTGGAAGAGTAAGTCTCGAGCTACTCAGAAACTGCACAGAGAAGTCTTTCGCAATATTGCGAATCTTTCGTTCGCAATTTTGATAAGCTAAGATTCACTCCCAGTAGGCGGCGGCTTAGTGTGTGCAAAGCTGCTAAAAGCAGCTTGCGAGCGAACAACTCGGAATGAGGGCCATTGTGTTAAATGGTCAGAGTGTCAAAACTGTCAGATAATAAAATTTTCATGGGTTCAACAACTTTTAAGTACCTCCATAAAAACAGGCTAGTGTGCGATTGCGCAAGTTTATGTTTTTACTAAGCTTTACAAATCTACAAAATTGATCCTGATGTTTAGACCACATGGGCCCATTTTTCATCCTAAACACAGGTTTAAGCCAGTAGGAAAACATTTCCTTTGTTACATTTTCAACATTGAACATTTTTAGTAAATTAAAATCTAGGAACTTCTGAAAATTAAACTTGGTTATGTAGAACAATCGAACAGATCAGGTCTAGCGCACCACAACATGAATCTTCCATCATTTCTGATTGAGTTCCGCCGGATGGTGCATCAGCAGATGCTTCTTAAGAAGAGCTCGGACAGTAAAACGTTTACTGCACACATGGCATCCAAATGGACGGTCTCCCGTGTGCTTCCTTTCGTGCATCTCTAACTCCGACTTCATGAAAAAACATTTCCCACATGTTGAACAAATCAATGGTAAGGAGTGAGTTTTCTGATGCTTAGCGAGTGAAGTCTCACTATAGAAACAGTCTCCACACACTTTGCAAACGCAGAGCTTTAAGTCGGTGTGAATTACCTGATGTTTAACAAGGAAGGACATCTCTGTGAAACTTTTCCCACATAGGTTACATATGAACAGTTTATCTACAGTATGAATAACTTGATGTCGAGCAAGGTCCAAGTTACTCGAGAACCCCTTGTGACAACTTGGACAGTTGTACAAGATCTCCATTGTGTTTGCTCGTTGATGGACTGTGTATACTGATGATTTTTTTCCAGCCTTTTTGCCATTCCGTTTTTTTAGGTGTTTCTGGTTCCCAACAGCTGTTTCCACATGTCCTACAACAGTTAACTTTAATGCTGGCTCTGACGTAATAACCTCGTTGTTTTTGCGCTTTCCTCCTTCACGTGAGACAGATTCCTTAGCAACATCAGTAGAAGGACTTGGTCTCTGATTTGTGGTTGGACAAATCTCAGTGTCAGTGAGCTCCTCTTCTTCATCAGAGATGGGTTCCTCCTTAATACGAGTAACTGTGTACTGTGAATTATCTTTAGTATAAATGTCACGGTCTGTGAGGGTTCCTCCATCACATGAGACTGGTTCTTCCTTAAAATGAGTAGGTGTATCCTGTGTATGATCTGTAGGTGTATAATTATCACTATCTAGGATGTTTCCTTCATCACATGAGACTGGTTCCTCCTTAATACGAGTAGCTGTATACTGTGTATAATCTGTGGGTGTATAAATGTCACTGTCTATGAGGGTTCCTCCATCAGAGGAGACTGGTTCCTCCTTAATATGAGTAGCTGTATACTGTATATGATCTGTGGGTGTATAAATGTCACTGTCTGTGAGGTGTCCACCATCAGAGGAGACTGGTTCCTTCTTAATATGAGTAGATGTACACTGTGTATGATCTGTGGGTATATAAATGTCACTGTCTGTGAGGTGTCCACCATCAGAGGAGACTGGTTCCTTCTTAATATGAGTAGATGTACACTGTGTATGATCTGTGGGTGTATAAATGTCAGTGTCTGTGAGGGTTCCTCCATCACATGAGACTGGTTCCTCCTTAATATGAGTAGATGTACACTGTGTATGATCTGTAGGTGTATAGACGTCAGTGTGTGTAAAATCCTCATATGTAGTTTGTTCTTTATTGATGTTTTTCGGTAAACGATCTACAGTCGCTACTGGTTTATCGTGGTGGACACTTCCTAGAGATTTTTTGCAAATGGATCCATCTGTTGAAAACAAAAAATTTGCAATTAAATTATTATTATATGTATGAAGCTTATTTTAGTTGTACATTTTCCAAAACTATTTACACTGCAATTATTTTGAATTGTTCAGGAAAGGACATTCTTTTTAGCAAATGAACATATGGGGCAGCAGAGAATTAAATGTATATCAGTACAAAATACTGGGGCAGGGACAGCATGATTCCACATGAGGTTAATGTGGTACGGCAGGCTTTTGCAGGATTGGAACTGCAGCAACAGGTCTGATGGAATCCAGTCCCGGTTTTCACCAAGTCAGTGATTAACCACAGCTGGGCTAATCACTTCACCTTGTTAGCGGTCTTTAAAAATGTGTTTTGTTCAGTAGGTCATTGCTCCTGATGCCAGTAAGTGGCCAGGCAAAATGTGGGAGTCTGGGGTTACTTTAGGAGCCATTTGGAATATGCACTGTTTTTGATTACCTGAACTTGGAATGTTATACTGCTGTTTTAAGAACTGCCTGTAAACCTGACCTGCAAAACCTATATGTGAAGCGGTTTCCTGCTGGAGGTGGAAATAAAGCTTGTTGGGAGTATACTCTGCCTAGGTGATTCCTGTCACATTTGGTACCTGAACATGGACACAATTGCTGGATGATAATCGCAGCAAACCCTAAAAGGATCCACCCACTGCGGCAGTAGGACGCATTGCTACCCAATGCACATTGGCTTGAGTTTGAATCTTTAAACAGCAGCGGATACGTGTGTGTGTGTGTGTGTGTGTGTGTGTGTGTCTTCTTGCAAGCTGTGACACTATAAAGTGGTTATTAATTCCTGTGTATGGGTCAGGAACCCAGGGAATGGTATGCAGTGTTAAGGGTAACCAGCTGAGGTAGTGTACTGGGAAACTGACTTACCCTAGCTATTTAATTAAGACTGCTAAATTTGTATATGAAAAGCGGGGAAATATGGAGGAAGTTTTGAAGATGTTTGCGGAATTGGATACAGGCCAGCAAACCCAAATACAATTGTTGCATGCTGAATTAATGGAGATGTGGAAAGGTGGGCAGGAGCCTGAAGTGTTACAAAATCTCACACCCTCAGATGAGACTGAGGCACTTTTAAATGCACTGCGTGCAGCAGTGGCCGGAGGAGGAATGGCTTCCAGGTTAGCTCCCTGTCTCACAGGGGAATCACAGTGAGCCTATACTGACCTGATGGTAGCGGAAGTTAGCCCATACCCTCACTTGAAGGAGGCCTTACTCAGCAGAGTTGGGGTGACGGCCTCTAGTAAAGCCTAGGGGTTTCATAATTGGTGGCTGAACCTGAGCCTCTAAGAGTTCAGCTAGCCAGACTGAGTAAAGCGTGGCTACAGCTAGAGAAACATACGGCTCCACATGTAGTAGAGATTGTTGCTTTGGGCCATGCTATACAGGTATTAGACTGTGGGGTAAAACACTGGGCCCTGCAGGCTGACCCCCAGACATTTGAGGAGTTAGCAGTGGTTATTGAGATGTACCTGATCCTGGGAATACGGAATAACGCCAAGCAAGGGTTACAGCCAGTACCGAATGTTAAATCTCTTTCTGCAAGGTACACTGGGCTCCACAAGGATAGACATTGAGGTTTAGAGTATGATCTTGATCCGATGCACCAACAGGCTCAAAGCTTTGACTGTTCCCAGAATGCACAGCGCTGCCTCCTCTATCACCCCGCCTCCCTGCACAGGAGCTCAGTTTTGTAGTTGGTGCTGCAGATAGCAGGCACATAACAGAGGGGCTGCTCCAGGCAGCCCTGAGAAAAGTTTTTTATGAGGTAAAAAGTGAAGACTACAAGGGCAGCAGCGGTGGTAAATGTCTTGTGACATTCTCTGCTGCAGCTCCGGCTCTCCCCAGCGGCGCTGTACACTCCCGAGCCCTGATTGCCGGGTACCTACAGCGGAGGCTCCGGTTTTCTTCATGTTAGACACACACGGCTGGGGCTCTCCAGGATCGCGTGGCTGCGCTTCGGGAGGTGGTAAGTGGGTCCCGCTTGCGGGACCCAGTCTTTATCGCAATCCAGCGCGGTCAGTGGGAGGCGGGCCGCGCGCTCTGGCGGTGCACATTGTGGCAGTGCAGGCGATCCCACTAGATCACCAAGGCATGGGCGCAGGTCAGGTTTTCACTCTAAACCATTTTCAGTAGCCCGCAGTACCCGGTGGTTTTGCCAGCAAGGGGGATAAGGCTTAAACCTGAAGCCCCTCCCCCAGCCCCAGGGCGCCATTTCCAGCAAGTGTTCCCGCCCTGGAGCTGCATCTCTGTCTTTTCCTCACTCCCTGTCAGTGTCTGCGGCGCCATTACTCCTCAGCTCACTGTTCCTGGGACTGCTTGGGCAAATCCTCCTATGTAAAGCCGCCTGGTTGTCAGCGCTGTGACTTTACATGACACTTAAGTATTCTACCTGCCTTTTTAGTCAGTGTTAGTAAGAAAGAGTGCACTTAGTCAGGGTTTATAGTACAATTACCCTGTGATATACATCCAGTTCTTACTGTGTAGTGTTATATCTATTGTTATATAGCTGTGTAAGCTAGTCCAGTGCAGTATTATTGTCTGTAATAACCTCTGCATTGTACAGACTGTGACTTTCTGTGTGTGCATTGATAGCTGAGTGGTGTCCATCTCGTGTCTTTCACTCAACCTGCTATCCCTATACTTGGTGCGTCAGGTGTTATTTAATATAGGATTTTCACAAAGATATACTGTATTACGTATTTTTCTCTGTGATTTAGTCACCATATCTCTCCTGTATCTCTGCTTGTGCTGACTACACGGCGCGGGGGGTTGGGTTTAGGGATATAGTGCTGCTAATAATTGTACTGTGTGCTAGCTGTATCCTGGAGCAGACGTGCTGCGGAGGAGCTCCCAAGGATAAATCCAAATATACCCCTTATCCACAGCCAAACCTGGAGTGAAACACACCCAGGTGGGGTATTTGCCGCAGGAGAGTGCCCTGCTGTGCGTCCCTGGACAGCGCTGTCATACAGCGGACGAATCCGGCATTGCGGCCTATGCCAACCACTGAAGCCGGGGCCTCGAGTTTAGAGGAGGCCCGGCGGGAAGCTCCAGACCGGCGCGCGGCCGCAGCGGGACCCGGGACGCGCCCTACGGACACCCCTTGGACCCCACAGCAGTCTGGAGACCTCCCCAAGACCCTCAGGTACCTGGTTATAGGGAGGGAATCATCCAGGGACCCACGGGCTCCACACACAAGGAGACATCCTCCAGCCTGTCACAGCTGCGGCGGCCATCTTGGATTCAAAGTTACAGTGCACACAGGCTGCCCACATAGAGAGCCCTTTCTGAGCTATCTGGCTCACAACTCCACACCTCACCAAATTGATATCACACCCAGGACTGTTATATTAACTAAAGCACACTCACTCCCCACTGCCTGTGGGGGTGTCTGGAGCTGTGGGGTGATACCAAACGGATTCCTGCCTGCCGAACCCCACTGAGGTCACCGGCCATCATCACTGCCTGCTGACAGACAAAGCGGCTCCTAGACACCACCGGACCCGACGGTTGAGCCCTCTCGCGGCCCGCTGCTTATTGCGGGACCCGCGACTTCTCTATTTTACCCCCACGAGTAATAGCCTGTCTGAAGCCAACGACACAGGACCCCTGGACCTCCTGCGACACGGCATCCTAACCTGGATTCCTGGGGAGTGCCCGCGCCCTGGAGGCACGGAACCACCGACCCTCCACCCTCCCCTCGCTAACTACGAGGAAAGCTGCGGTCCCACAGTGCAGGTGCTTGGATAGCCCTCACCCCACCTACCCACCGCAAGAGCGACCTGCAAGTGTGACCTGCACTCCATTACCAAACCAGATTTCTCTCCCCGCTCGCTGAGCCTCATAGAGCTCATGGCTCCTTAAGCATAACGACCACGAAGTGACAGGGGGCTCTGCCATACATATTGCATTATTCTATTACATTGGTACAAAGCGCCTTATTTACAATGTCGCAAAAAAACCGCAAGAACTCTCAGATACCTAAAGCTAGTATCCTGCGTGCTTGGGAGAAGTCCGGCTCCTCCACCCGGAGCTCCCCATCAACTGAACAATCCTTTGACCCAGCTGACATCGCCACCTCCAGCAACCCATTGACCACTCAGGATGTGGTGGCTATCGTTACAAAAACGATTCAGTCAGAAATGAGGTCGGTTTTAACTGAGTTCAGATCCGAAATAGCCGACTTGGGCTCCCGCACAGATACACTAGAGCGCAAAGTGGACGACGTCTGCCAATTTCAAACGGTGGTGGAACAGGAACTTTTGGATATTCGGGCAGATATGGAAGCGTACAAAGAACAACTAGAGGATATGGACAACCGCAATCGTCGGAATAACATCCGAGTCCGCAACATCCCTGAAACTGTGTCCCCCAGCTCTCTCCCTGAGTATCTGGAGAGCCTTTTTTTACAACTGACGCCGGATGTCCCCGAGGCCCTTCTCCAGCTAGATCGAGCCCACAGGGCCCTCCGCCCTAGACCGCCTCCGACACAACCGCCACGAGACGTCATTATACGTTTTCATTACTACGCCACCAAAGAGCGGGTCATGCTGGCGGCTAGAGGTCTACCGACGGTGTCTTATGCGGGCTCCCAGTTACAGCTGTTCCAGGACCTTGCCCCCTCTACACTCAAGAAGCGCAGAGACCTAGCACATATTACCAAGGTTCTCCGAGCCCACTCCATAAAATATAAGTGGGGCTTCCCCTTCTCACTGCAGGTAACGCAGAATGGGAAGACTTTCACAGTCAAGACACCAACGCAAGGAGCTGATCTACTTAAAACTTTTGGCATTTTTGAAGATCTTCCTGAATCAACCCAAGACCAGATGTCACCCTCAATCTCAAGCCCACGGGCCCCAGCCCCGGAATGGTCTTCTACTTGAAAGATTTCAGATACCCGTGTTAAATGTACACTCAATAATTACTGAAAGCTTACATACCTCGGTTCGCCACGTATGCATATACGTTTTTCAGGCTCTACGCGTGACCTGCTGGCTACGGCGCCATGGGCGGTGCTCTCCACTTGGTTACACGTGAGAGTCAAATAGTTCTCCATTTATATTTTTGTCTTATTTATTTATTTTTATTTTTTATTTCTATAGTATGAAGGCCTTCATACTTCGGTTTGCCATGTTTTCATATATGTTTTTCAGGCTCTCCGCGTGGCCGAGTCGCTGCGACGCCATGGGCGGTGCTGTCCACTTGATTACGCGTGAGAGTCAAATAGTTTTTCTTTTTTATTTATTTATTTTTACTTCTATAGTATGTTATCATGTCTGTTCATGTTGGTTTATGATTAACATGGTGCACACTTATTATTGTTATTATTCATAATCTCCTGGTTAGACTGATGTCGATTTTGACCCAAGACCAGATGCCACCCTTGATCTCAAGCCCAAGGGCCCCGGCCCCGGAGTAGTCCTCTACTTGATTGCTCGCAGGCACCCCATGATACAATCCTTGTTAAATGTGATACGTATAGTTGCTGAATAACCCAATCTGCATACTCTACTGCCTTGACGCGCTAAGTAATCACATGTGTTTGCTCAGGCCCTCTGCGTGGCCGACTGGCTGCGACGCCTCGGACGGCGCGGTCCACTTGGCTACGCGTGAGCGTCAAGCTGTTTTCTTTTTTCAAATTTTATTTATGTTTTTATTATTTCTATAGTCTGTTTTCATGTTTGTTCATGTTGGCCTATGATTAGCGTGGCGCTCATTTGTTACTGTTCATAGTCTCCTGGTAGGACCGATGTTGGTTTAGTATCCGACACCATTGCATGCTTTATCCTTCTCCCTCATCATATCTATACCGCTCACACTACTCCTATTTATCTCAATAATGCGATCCTCCTCGCTACCTTTATTCCCCCCTGTCACTTGGTCGTTCCTATTACAACCTCTCCCTTCCCTATGCCCCTCCTTACCCTACTTATCGTTCTGTCACAATGCCACGTCCCCCCCCGAAGGATACGCCAGGATGGCGTTTTTCCTTTTAGTGTTAAACCTTGCCCTTCTACAGGAAAAGGTTCTCCCCCTCTGTATTTTCATACAGTCCCTTTCCCCTTTTCTCTCTGTCTCTATTTCTCCTTTCCCCCTCTCCATCCCCATGGTCGGACCGCTCCCATCCCGCCCCTCTATTTGCGTCACCCACAGTTCTTCCCACCATGACCCTGAAAATTATATCGGTTAATGCTAATGGCCTTAACTCTCCCACCAAACGAGCCATGGCCATCCAATTCTTTAACAGACAAAAATCTGATGTGGTACTAATTCAGGAGACTCATCTTAAACCCCCACACCCCTCTATGTCCTGCAAACAATTTCCACATGTCTATTATTCAAACATGCCTACCAAACGAAGGGGAACCGCTATTATGATACGTCGAGGCCTCCCTATAACTGTTCATGATACTATCTTGGACCCCCAGGGCCGTTACGTTATCCTTTCATGTTCCTATAACCAAGCTCCCCTGATCTTGGCCTCCATATATGCCCCTAATGCGCAGCAGGGCTCTCTATTTACAGCCTTTTTTGACAGCCTATCCCGCCTTCCTACGGGCACGATTATAATTGGTGGAGACTGCAATGTCACGCTGGATCCACTCCATGACAGATCTCGCCCCGCCCCTACTACTTCTACTCCCGCCAAACTAGCCAAGCGTCTGCAGACACATTTAACACTATATAACCTGTATGACAGTTGGAGGACCTTGTACCCCTCAGCGAAGGGTTTCACTCACTACTCCCCGCCCCACGACCTCTATACCCGCATAGACTATATATTCGTCGACCGAGACACTACTCGTAAACTCCTCAGTGCCCAGACGCTCCCTATCTCCTGGTCGGACCACTCCGCTGTTTTGCTCGAGATCTCATCCTCTTCACCCCTCCCCACCAGATTCTGGCGGCTAAATGAATCCCTTCTGCTTAAAAAATGCACCGTAGCTGATATTGCCACCGCCTTAGCTAACTATTATGCGGAAAATGCGACTCCTGACGTCTCTCCCTCCCTAATATGGGAAGCACATAAGGCCACCATCCGAGGTTACCTTATAAGCCTTTCGGCTGCCCAAAAGAAAACTGAAGCCCAACGGATCCGAGTTTTAGAAACAGAACTTGCCGCCTTGACCCTTCTGCATCAGCGCCGCCCCAGAAAGAAAACATATTCCAAACTCCTAGCAGTTAAAGGTCAGCTATCCCAAATCCTCACCAAAAAGGCAGTCAAGGCACTATTATGGGCACGCCAAAGGTTCTATGAGAAATCTGATAAGGCTGACACCCTGCTAGCCCAAAAACTAAGAGCGAAACGCACTCAAAATCGCATTATATCCCTACGCTGTGCGGACGGGTCTGCCACATATGATCCATCGCGAATGGCCGCCCAATTCCGGGATTATTATACATCCTTGTACAATCTCCCTTCCACTCTTGATGCAGATCCTGATCACGTCTCTAAACTCAGAGACTATCTTTCCACTTGCAAACTCCCTAAACTTTCCGACTCGGATATATTGACACTCAATGCCCCCATCTCCACAGAGGAAATCTCAGTGGCCATTCAGCAATTACGCCGCACCGCAGCCCCTGGCCCTGATGGCTTCACCGCTCTATATTATAAAAAATTCACTACCTCTTTGCTCCCCATGCTCCAATCTCTGTTTAACGCAATCCTAGATGGGGACTCATTCGACACAGCCACCACCAGGGCCAACCTTATCCTCATTCCGAAACCTGACAGGGACCCGATGGAGATGAAGAACTATCGACCCATCTCGCTCTTGAATGTGGACCTAAAGCTTTTCGCCAAAATCTTGGCTAATAGACTTGCTCCATTCTTGCCCGCCCTCATTCACCCCGACCAGGTCGGTTTCATTCCCTCCAGACAAGCCGCAGATAATACCAGGCGCCTCATTGACCTTATCCAGTTGGCACAAGACAAGTCTCTCCCGACGCTGGTCGTGGCTCTCGACGCAGAAAAGGCCTTCGATAGGGTAGCTTGGCCATTCCTACAACAAACACTCCTAAATATGGGCCTGCATGGCGCCTTCTATAACGGCGTTACTTCGCTGTATCAGAACCCCTCAGCCTCTATCTTAATTAATGGCCTTTCCTCTGATCCTCTTCCCATACGCAACGGCACCCGACAGGGCTGTCCCCTTTCCCCCCTACTCTTCGCCCTTATTATGGAACCGTTGGCAGCTAGAATTAGACTAAACCGTAACATATCTGGTGTCACGTCGGGAGCTCACAATCACAAAATTGCTCTATATGCCGATGACGTCATTCTCACCCTGACTGACCCACCTGCCTCCCTCCCACATCTGATAGAGGAGATAGCTACGTATAGCAGATTTTCAAATTACAACATTAACTCAGACAAAACCGAAATATTAGCCCTACATGTCGCGGACCCAGATCTTCGACTCCTACAGGCCGCCTTCCCATGTGCTTGGCGAGCTGATAAACTCAAATACCTGGGCATCTATCTCACTAAGTCCTACTCTGGTCTCTATGCTGCCAACTTTCCCAGACTCTTAACCTCTATTAAACACGATATGACAAAGTGGAATAAATACATCCTGTCTTGGTTTGGACGAATGACGGCCGTTAAGATGACACTACTGCCCCGTCTGTTATATCTATGGCAAACTCTTCCCATCCACGTCCCCACCTCAATCCTTAAAAATCTTCAAGCAGACCTCACCAGATTTATCTGGGCAGGGCGAAAGCCCAGAGTAAAGATGCGAATCCTCCAAAAGCATCGTCTAGAAGGGGGTCTAGGAGTTCCTGACCTCCTTAAATACTATAGAGCTGCTCACTTAACCACATGTGTCCTTTGGCACGATAATCCTGGACACAGAATCTGGACGCAACTAGAGACTTCCACACTCCACAGATACTCCTCCTACAGCTTGCTCTGGTGTCGACCGAATAGCCGTCCCCCAGCTTCCTCGCTGTTGCCCACAGTGAAATTCACCCTTGCCATATGGGACCTTTGCTTACGTCTTTACCGGCTACGCTCCTTTCACCCTCTACTCACCCCTCTGTGGAACAACCCGGCATTCCCGCCAGGGGAGAACCACTTAGCTTTTGAGTCCTGGACCAGCCATAATTCACTTTTCCTTCTAGACATCGCCCCGCTACATACGTTCCCCACGTTTGACGTCTTACAATCCCGTTTCTCGCTCCCACGCTCAACCTTTTATCAATTCTTGCAGATACGCCACTTTTTTGCCTCTATCTCTGGAACACCGCCCGTGGGAGGTAAAACGAGCTTTGAATCCCTCTGCTGTACCTGCCGATCAACTAAAGGCTTACTCTCAACTATATATCAAATCTTATTAGCTCACAACTCGCCCCCGAAGGAACCCCACGAAGTAGCGTGGGAGCGGGAGGTAGGTGAAACCCTGACGACAGATGAGTGGTCTGAGATCAGGCAAGAAATTTCCACGAGCTCCATTTCGGTCCGAATTAAAGAAAATGCCTACAAACTATATTACCGTTGGTACCTGGTACCATCGCGTCTCCATTCAATTTACCCCTCCTGCTCGGATAACTGTTGGCGTCAATGCGGCCAGCGCGGAACCCTGCTGCATATTTGGTGGAACTGCCCGCAAATTAAGGGATATTGGACTAGGGTCCATAGACTTATCTTTAAGGTCCTCGGATTGACGATCCCGATGTCTCCTCTCTATTCCCTGCTCTCTCGCCCAATACCTCACACCCCTCGCCACCAACAAAAGCTAATTAAGCATATTTTAAATACGGCCAAATGCCAAATTGCGGCCAACTGGAAATCTCTGTCACCCCCCACGACCCCTGCTACCATTAATGCTATATGGCAAACCTATAGATTGGAACGTATTACAGCGGTTCTCCGGGACACCCCTGATAATTTTAGCAATACGTGGTCACCCTGGACGTCACACTTCGGTGCTGAACCTCCACTATCTACCATATAAGATAATGGGAACCATCACAATACCCTATCCAACTGAGGATAATCTGACGCACTGCCCAGGTGACTGGGACCGCCCGACCATTCCTCCCTTCCCAATCCTCCCTCCCTTCTTTTCTCTTCCCCCTCCTTACCTCTTTTCTCTTCTACTTCTAATCTTAAACTTACTCTTTGTTTTTCTTTTATAAGCTATAATGCTTCATTAAGAGATATTCCTTCGCCCTTAGCTACGGTACACACCAAATGTATTACACTATCTATTGACAGCTTTCGATACATTGGCATGCGTGCCTGTTTGATTCTTTACTCACTCGATATTGTACATAGATAGATACTCTGCCACTGCTCTTTGACAGTTGAATGCGATATGTACCAATGTGTGATACCTGTAATGTATATCTTATGAATATCTTGTTAAAAGTTCAAAATTCAATAAAAACTTTTTCTCAAAAAAAAAAAATAATAATTGTACTGTGTTACCTCATACTGCAAGTTATAACATGCCTGCTTCTGAGGGTAACGGTTCTGGGGCTGAACACACTGCTGGTGTTGCTGAAGCCACAGGCACATATGGGGAGAATATAGCAGCTGTGGGCTCTGGTTCCGGGGGCTCCTTGCCCCCCAGTGGGACTGTGGCAACGGAGGCACATACTGACCCTCCGTGGGCCGCTTTTTCCACGCTTCTGCATACGCTAGTTCATAAACTAACACCCCCTATGGAACCCCCAATGCCTGTACAAACGTATGTGGTCCCTGCAGCTAACCCGCCGTGGGCGGACGATTTATCTGCTCAATTAAAGAAGTTGAACCAGTCCCTGACTACTACAAAGTCTGACCATCGCTCGCCTAAGTCCAAGAGGTCCTCTAAGCGAGTGCTCGTCTCCTCACAATCCACTGCTGTCACTGACACCTCGTCTGATGAAGACAGCACATACACTGACCCCACAGGTTCTGACTCAGATACGGCTGATGGGGAGGGTAGTTCACATGTGGATGTTCCTGATCTTTTGGAGGCTATTAAGTTAATTCTGCAGATTACGGATGATCCCGACCCATCCGTTCCCCCCAAGAAACCTGATAGGTTCAAGCATCAGAAGGTGATTAAACAAGCTTTACCTCACTCTGACCACCTAGTGGATATATGTCAGGAACCCTGGCAAAGCCCAGGTATGAAGTTTGTGCCTCAAAAGAAGATGCTGGCTCACTATCCCCTCGCGCCAGAGCTGTCTAAGAATTGGGAAACGCCTCCTCCAGTAGACTCACATATGGCTAGGATGGTGGTTTCCTCAGCTCTACCTGTCACTACCGTCACATCTCTAAAAGAGCCTACGGATAAACGTGTGGAGGGTTGTCTAAAAGCGATTTACACCCTCACGGGTGCTGCACAAAGGCACACTATTGCAGCGACATGGGCGGCAGAGGCTATTGAAGCGTGGGCCTTGGAGTTAGAGGCTGAAATCTCCTCTGACCATGCTAGACAATGCTTGCCATATATTGTCACAGCTTCTCGCTATATTAAAGAGGCGGTTTCTGATGCCGGTATCCTAGCAGCCAAGGCCTCTACTACGTCAGTCCTGGTTCGCAGGATATTGTGGCTGAGATCCTGGTCTGTGGATCTGGACTCTAGAAAAACCCTGGAGGTACTCCCTTTCAAGGGAGATATTCTGTTTGGGGAGGACTTAAATAAGATAGTGGCTGACTTGGCTACTGCCAAAACTGCCTGTCTGCCTAATACAGCTCCTTCTGTGTCGAAGGCCAAAGGTACATCCTTTCGCCCCTTCCATCCTTCAGATAAAGCAAAAGATCAGGCGTACCATAAGCAGGCCCGCACTTCCAAACCTGGTAAGCCGAAGCCCAAAAGAGCCTGGGCTGCCCGTCAGCCAGCAGCAAAGACCGATAAGTCTGCCGCATGACGGGGTGGGCCTCCCCCTGGGGGATCCCAGGGTGGGGGGCCGGCTTCTAGGGTATACCCAGTAATGGTTGAAGACCACTTCAGATGCCTGGGTATGGGAAGTAGTCACTCGAGGTTACGCCATAGCCTTCAAAAACCGACCCTCTCATCGATTTTGCCAGACAGACGTCCCGTTGGACCAGACAAAGGCAAACACTCTGCATTCTTTAGTCTCACACCCTCCTGACACTTGGATAACTTTGTGGGGTATCATCATACAACCCATTAAGAACCTAGCAATCTGGTGGACCATTATGCAATAGGTAGCATCTATCCTTGTGTATCTATGCCTATTTCCCTATAGATTGTAAGCTTGCGAGCAGGGCCTTCCTACCTCTATGTCTGTCTGTTTTTACCCAGTTTTGTTCTATTACTGTTGTTCTAATTGTAAAGCGCAACGGAATATGCTGCGCTATATACGAAACTGTTAATAAATAAATAATAACTAAACAGACCCTCCTGGATACAAGAATCGTAGTACAGGTGCCTCTTGCTCAGAGGGGCCGGGGTTACTATTCTCCGCTGTTTCTAGTCCCGAAACCGAATGGGTCCTCCTGGCCCATTCTCAACCTCAAGGCACTGAACAAGTTTGTGAAGGTTTCCAAGTACCGTATGGAAGCCCTTCGCTCTATAGTTCTGGCCTTGGAACCTGGGGACTACATGGTCTCCCTGAACATACAGGATGCTTACCTGCATATTCCTATAGCAGTGTCACATCAACAATACATGAGGTTCGCTATTGGCAACCTCCATTACCAGTTTCAGGCATTACCTTTTGGTTTAACAACGGCTCCGCGAGTCTTCACCAAAGTTATGGCGGTGATGACGGTGGTACTCTGCCGTCAAGGGGTCAGGATACTGCCGTATGTGGATGACTTGTTAATCCTGGCAAATTCCCCAGATCTTCTCCTGCATCATCTGGATATGTTGGTCCGGTTTCTACAAGCCCACGGGTGGCTCATCAACTGGAAGAAATCCTCCCTGGTCCCTGCTCAGAGCATGGTTCACCTGGGAGCGCTGTTGGACACTCACAACCAGAGGTTGTTCTCGTCTCAGGAGAAAGTCCTGAAACTTCAAGACAGGATTCGTTGCTTCCTTTCTCGTCCGCAAGTGTCGATACATTCGGCAATGCAGGTGCTGGGCCTCATGGTATCAGCATTCGACGTGGTGGAGTATGCTCAAATCCATTCTCGCCCCCTCCAGAAGCTGGTTCTAGCCAGGTGGGACGGCCTGCCTCACTGGATCAGGTCTCAAATGATCTCTTTGACTCCGGAGGTCCGTCTGTCGCTGCTCTGGTGGCTCCAGGACCGACAATTGTGCAAAGGCCGTCCCTTCTGGATATCCAACTGGGTCCTGTTGACGACAGATGCCAGTCTAAGAGGTTGGGGCGCGGTGCTGGAGCAGCACTCCTTGCAGGGTTGGTGGACCAAAGAGGAATCTCTCCTCTTGATCAACATTCTGGAATTGCGGGCGGTCTTCAATGCGTTGAACCTAGCCCAGCATTTGATTCAGAACCGTCCTGTTCAAGTACAGTTGAACAACGCCACCACAGTGGCTTACATAAATAATCAAGGCAGCACTTGAAGCCGTTTGGCAATGAAGGAAGCCTCACGTATTCTACGTTGGGCAGAACGCCATCTACTGGCAATATCTGCAATATTCATTCCGGGAGTCCTGAATTGGGAATCGGACTTTCTCAGTCGTCAGGAGGTGCATGCCGGTGAGTGTGGCCTCCATCCAGAAGTGTTTCAACTTCTCGTGGAAAGGTGGGGTCTTCCAGATGTGGATCTGATGGCGTCTTGACACAATCACAAGGTTCCGGTCTTCGGAGCAAGGACAAGGGATCCTCAAGCAGCATTCGTGGATGCACTGGCATTGCCATGGAGGTTTCGGCTGCCGTACGTGTTCCCTCCGGTGTCACTCCTGCACAGGGTAATTCGGAAGTTCAAGCAAGAAAAAGGAAATCTGCTTCTCATAGCTCCGGTGTGGCCCAGACGGCACTGGTTCTCAGACCTGCAAGGCCTATCGTCAGAGCGTCCACTTCTACTTCCACAACGCCCAGACCTCCTCGTTCAGGGCCCCTGTGTCTACCAGGACCTAGCCCGGCTGTCTTTGACGGCGTGGCTCTTGAAGCTTCCGTCTTAAGAGCTAAGGGTTTTTCTGAAGAGGTCATTAAAACTATGTTGCGGGCCCGGAAACCGGCCTCTGCTCGGATTTACCATCGGGTCTGGCATTCCTACTTTGTTTGGTGCGCATCTAACTATTTTGACGCTTCTAAGTTTAGTACAGCCAAACTTTTGGCTTTTCTACAGCAGGGCCTAGATTTAGGCCTGCGTCTGGCCTCCCTCAAGGTTCCAAATTCTGCCTTGTCGGTATGGTTTCAGAGAAAAATTGCGACTTTACCTGATGTTCATACTTTCACTCAGGGTGGGTTGCGTATCCAATCTCCCTATGTCCCGCCTGTGGCTCCTTGGGACTTGTCGTGGTTTTGGAGGCGTTGCAGGAGCCTCCATTTGAACCTCTTGGTTCAGCTGACCTTAAGTGGCTTTCCCTTAAGGTGGTGTTCTTGCTGGCTATTGCCTCTGCTAGAAGAGTGTCGGATTTGGGTGCCTTGTCTTGTAGTTCTCCATATCTGATTTTTCACCGTGACCGGGCGGTTCTTAGGACTCGTCCCGGATATTTACCTAAGTGGTTTCTTCGTTCCACCTTAATCAGGAGATTGTGGTTCCAGCTTTTGTCTCTCCTGATTTGTCTCCCAAAGAGCGATCTTTGGATGTGGTACGGGCTCTCCGTATCTATGTGAAGAGAACTGCTTCTATTCTAAAGTCTGATTCTCTCTTTGTTTTGTTTGGATTTCACAAACGTGGCTGGCCTGCTCACAAGCAGACCCTGGGCAGATGGATTAGAATGGTGATTGCACATGCTTATGTGAAGGCTGGTCTCTCTGCTCCTGTTTATATTACGGACCATTCTACTCGGTCTGTTGGACCTTCTTGGGCGGCTACGTGGTCCTCCGGGAACATGTTCATAAGGTTCTATGCCTTCGATACTGCCGCTTCCCAGGATGCTTCCTTTGGACGCTGGGTTCTTGTGCCCCCTCCCATAAGGAACTGCTTTAGGACATCCCAATTGTCCAGACTTGTGCAGCCCAGTGTACCCCGCAGCAGAAAACGAGATTTATGGTAAGAACTTACCTTTGTTAAAACTCTTTCTGCGAGTTACACTGGGCTCCACAAGGCGCCCACCCTGACACACTTAGCTTCTTTGGGTTGGTATGGCATTAGCCGCTGACACTTCTCCTGACGTGAGTGTGGTGTATGTGGCTACTAACTGTTGTCGTCTCTTTTCCTGCTACTGCATTGGGCTGGTTAACTAAAAACTGAGCTCCTGTGCTGGGAGGCGGGGTGCTATAGGAGGCAGTGGCGGATCCAGGGGGGGTGGGGGGGGTACTCGGGCCCATGCCCCCCTCTGTCATTTGTGGCAGCATCCGCATCCACACTGACTAGCTGCCACCAGCTGCTGTGCTGCCCGCTGTAGTGTACAGTATATTAGTAGCGCTGCGCCCGGCTCCTTCCCCGCCGGAGGCAGTGCTGCTAATATAGATAGCAGGCAGCGCTGGGCAATCTGTGTCTGTGAGTCTCTCCTCCGTGTGCTGCTGGGCTCTGATCCGCCCCCCCTCCTCCTGCTCTCCTGCTCTGTACACTGACTTCCGGGTACAGGAGAGACGGCTGTTGCTGCTGCTTAACACAGCAAGTGAAGTCTCTTCCTTCGTCCCTCCCACCCCTCGAGCAAGTGCTGCTTATATTGTAGGTACAGTATGTGCTGCTAGTTACTACTTATTTCAGTAAAACAACGTTGAGAAATACTTTTCTTGTGTTTGGAAATTCTGGACTTTCTTTCTGTAACTTTTTAGATAAACTACTAGTGCAGAGATTTTGTAAAAAAACAAACCCCAAAACGGCATATACATTTATGTAATGTCCCCTGTAAATTGAATACATAAGATTGTGTGTAAATATTCTTCTGCTATGGTATAAAACTATATGTATATTTGGAGTATTACTGTCTGGTGTAATGTGACTAATGAACGCTACCATGCGGTGTAATGTAACTAATGGACGCTACCGTGCGGTGTAATGTGACTGGTGGACGCTACCGTGCAGTGTAATGTAACTGGCGGATGCTACCATGCGGTGTAATGTGACTGGTGGACGCTACCGTGCGGTGTAATGTAACTGGCGGATGCTACCGTGCGGTGTAATGTGACTGGTGGACGCTACCGTGCAGTGTAATGTAACTGGCGGATGCTACCGTGCTGTGTAATGTAACTGGCGGATGCTACCGTGCTGTGTAATGTAACTGGTGGACGCTACCGTGCTGTGTAATGTAACTGGTGGACGCTACCGTGCAGTGTAATGTAACTGGCGGACGCTACCGTGCGGTGTAATGTAACTGGTGGACGCTACCGTGCGGTGTAATGTGACTGGTGGACGCTACCGTGCGGTGTAATGTAACTGGCGGATGCTACCGTGCGGTGTAATGTGACTGGTGGACGCTACCGTGCGGTGTAATGTAACTGGTGGACACTACCGTGCGGTGTAATGTGACTGGTGGACGTTACCGTGTGGTGTAATGTAACTGGTGGACGCTACCGTGCTGTGTAATGTAACTGGTGGACGTTACCGTGCTGTGTAATGTAACTGGTGGACACTACCGTGCGGTGTAATGTAACTGGTGGACTTTACCGTGTGGTGTAATGTAACTGGTGGACGTTACCGTGTGGTGTAATGTAACTGGCGGACGCTACCGTGCGGTGTAATGTGACTGGTGGACGCTACCGTGCGGTGTAATGTAACTGGCGGATGCTACCGTGCGGTGTAATGTGACTGGTGGACGCTACCGTGCGGTGTAATGTAACTGGTGGACACTACCGTGCGGTGTAATGTGACTGGTGGACGTTACCGTGTGGTGTAATGTAACTGGTGGACGTTACCGTGTGGTGTAATGTAACTGGTGGACACTACCGTGCGGTGTAATGTGACTGGCGGATGCTACCGTGCGGTGTAATGTAACTGGTGGACGCTACCGTGCTGTGTAATGTAACTGGCGGACGCTACCGTGCTGTGTAATGTGACCATGCAGTGTAATGTGGCTAACGGAGGGGGGTAATTCTTTTTCTGGCAGAGGGCACCAAAATGTCTAGTTGCCGCTCTAGCAGTGGCGTAACTAGCAGTGTGTTTATTATGGGAGGGGGAGAGGCAGTATTCATTTCAAAACATGACAAGGGGGAGGGGGGGGGGTGCCGTTGCGGTTACTTGCACACAGCGCTAAAAAGTCTAGTTACGGCACTGATTTGCCCCCCCCCCCCCCCCGTCCCCGTCCCCCCCGCTTGTGTCACTGAGACTCAGTGACAGGAGGAGAGCGCAGCTATCAGGCGGTGTGTTGCGGACCTCAAACCAGTCGCCGGTTCGTGAGCCAATCAGAGCTCGCGGACCGGCAGCCAATCAGGAGCTGCCGGTGCGCGAGCTCTGATTGGCTCACGAACCGGCGGCTAGTTGAAGTCCTACACGCCGCCGCCACCGGCGTCAGACATAGCCGGGCTCTCCTCCTGACACCCTCAGAGCCGGGCAGATAAGCAGCAGCGGTAAGCAGCTGCAGCACTGCTGTGGGGGCATTTGTATACCTGCTGTGGGGGCATTTGTATACCTGGCACTATGGGGGCAATTGTTTACCTGGCACTGTGGGGGCAATTGTTTACCTGGCACTGTAGGGGCATTTCTGGATCTGGCACTGTAGGGGCATTTTTGGATCTGGCACTGTAGGGGCATTTTTGGATCTGGCACTGTGGGGCCATTTTTGGATCTGGCACTGTGGGTGCAATTGTGGATCTGGCACTGTGGGTGCAATTGTGGATCTGACACTGTGGGGGCAATTGTGGATCTGGCACTGTGGGGGCAATTGTGGATCTGGCACTGTAGGGGCAATTGTGGATCTGGCACTGTGGGGGCAATTGTGGATCTGGCACTGTGGGTGCAATTGTGGATTTGGCACTGCACTATTGGGGGCATATGTCTGTGTATCACGTCTCATTTTAATTGGCCACACTCACTAAATGACTGTGGGCATTACTACAGGCAACATTACTACTGGGGGCAATACGGGCATTGCATAAGGGGCACCACTACTATGGGGTCTATATAAGGGGCACTACCAGTACAGTGGACATTGCATAATGAGCGCTACAACTGTGGGCATTGTATAAGAAGCGCCACCTCACATGCACCGAAGCCGCACGCAAATGTACTTCCCCTTCCATGGTGCCCCCCCTATCATTTTCTTCTGGATCCGCCCCTGATAGGAGGTGGCGCTGTGCATTCTGGGAACAGTCAAAGCTTTCAGCCTGTTGGTACCTCGGATCAAGATCCTACTCTACACCCCATTGTCCAGACTTGTGGAGCCCAGTGTTTTCCCCCGCAGAAAGAGTTTTAACAAACGTAAGTTCCTACCATAAAACTCGTTTTCTCAGCTGTAACCACCCGGTTTTGTCTGATTGTACAGATTGAAGGCCATCTGGGCATTGGTTGACATTAGCAGTGCACAAACCTGCCTACTCCCGGGTCAGACCAGGTTTCACCCCCGGTACAGGTGTTGTGTATACATGAGGATTTAGAAGAATGCCCATGAGTGCACCTGCTTGTGACTAAAGGACACCCAATAAAAATAGTAGCAGCAGTAGCATTAAAGCCTCCGTATCCGCTGATTCTGGGACGTGACTTCCCACTGTTACAGGAGGTATAACATTGACAGACAGACAGAGGCCAAGTCTGTAGGACTGTAAAGCCCTCTCTTGTTGGTGAGCAGCAGGGAGAAGAGGAGATTGAGACACGCTGGTCCCTCATTGGTAAAAGTGTGTCTTTGCAGGACTTAGGGCGAGATCAACAGGAAAATGGCAATTTGTCCAATGCTTTTGAAAATGTGAAAGTGGTAAATGGTAAGGTAAATTCTACTTTACCACCCGAAGGTGTACCTTACTTGGTGGATAAAACTGGGATGCGGTCGAGATCCCGGCGGTCACCATGCCGACGCCGGGATCACGGACGATCCAAATGCCAGCATACAAAATGCCAACCCAAAGGGACTATTTCCACTCGTGGGTCCACGACACCCATAGTGAGGAAACAGAACCAGTGGTGAGCGCAGCGAGCCACCAAGCCTGCTACGTGGTAAGCGCGAGCGCACAAAGGTCTTTGTTGCGCTCACCCCCCTTCTGGCATTATGCTGCTGGGATCCCGCAGTCGGTAAGCTAACCACCAGGATCCCCAGCACATTTATGGCATTTATCTAGGAGGAGAAAACTCTCCAGGGTATCCAGCAAAGGTTCTTCTGTCCAGGCATTCATGCTACAGTAAAACAATATTGTCAGGAATGCCCAGTGTGCCAAAAGTCTGCTCCCAGATCAGACTTTAGGGCGCTCTTGGTTCCTCTGCCTATCATTTCTGTGCCTTCTTAAGAAGTATGTAGCATATAGGGCCAGTGGAAAAATCTGTGGGCATCAGTATATATTGGTGGTGGTGGTGGATTATGCCACCAGGTACCAAGAGGCCATTCAACTATAGAACATGAAGTCTGGCACTATTGCCCAGGAGTTGTTGATGCTGTATACCCATCTGGGAATACAAAAAGAGGTCCTGATGGACCAAGGTACCCCTTTTGTCTCTATGTTAAAGAAAGGCCTGTGTCGTCTGTTAAAGGTGGATACAATTACAGCATTGTTTTTCCACCCGTAGACAGGCGGCTTGGTTGAACGCTTTAACCAAACCCTTAAGCAAATGATAAAAATGGGCTGCGTCACAGGAGAAGCGGGATTGGGACCTACTCTTACCTTATCTAAGATTTGCAGTTTAAGAGATACCCCAAGCCTCTATGGTGTTTAGCCCAGTCTAGCTCCTCTATGGTAGAAAGACCAGAGGGATACTAGATCTGTTAAAGAAGGGTGGGAGCAGCAATCATCTCAAGAGCCTAACATCATTCAGTTTGTCCCCCAATCGTATGGCCGTCTAAGCGAATTGCGCCACTTCTGAAAGAACATATGGAAAGGGTTCAACAGCATCAAAAATGTTGTTATGAAATTACCACTGCCAACTGGACCTTTAATCCGGACGACAAGGTACTGGTACTCATGCCTACTACTGAAAGGAAACTGTAAGCCCAGTGGTGAGGCCCTTATGAGATCATAGAGCCAGTGAGTTCTGTGAACTATATGGTACGGTAGGAGGGCAGAAGGAAAGAGGTACAAGTCTACCGTGTGAATTTGTTGAAGCCTTGGAAAGAAAGTGTCTGTCAACCCTCGTTAGTGGCCATGAAAACCCCAGAATGTCAGGTGACCACTGAAGTCACATTGAGTCCTAGAAACAAGAAGTTGTAACTTAGTAGCATAGTACCAGGAAGTGTTCTCTGCCCTACCTGGGAAAAACCCAAATCATACAGTAGGATAATGTTACTCCACCTGGGGTGGTGGTAAAAATAAGAATTTACTCACCGGTAATTCTATTTCTCGTAGTCCGTAGTGGATGCTGGGTACTCCGTAAGGACCATGGGGAATAGTGGGCTCCGCAGGAGACTGGGCACTCTAAAGAAAGATTAGGTACTATCTGGTGTGCACTGGCTCCTCCCTCTATGCCCCTCCTCCAGACCTCAGTTAGGGAAACTGTGCCCGGAAGAGCTGACATTACTAGGAAAGGATTCGGAATCCAGGGTAAGACTCATACCAGCCAAACCAATCACACCGTACAACTTGTGATAACTATACCCAGTTAACAGTATGAAAACAATAATGAGCCTCATGAACAGATGGCTCATAACAAAATCCTTTAGTTACACAATAACTATATACATGTATTGCCGAGAGTCCGCACTTGGGACGGGCTCCCAGCATCCACTACGGACTACGAGAAATAGAATTACCGGTGAGTAAATTCTTATTTTCTCTGACGTCCTAGTGGATGCTGGGTACTCCATAAGGACCATGGGGATTATACCAAAGCTCCCAAACGGGCGGGAGAGTGCGGATGACTCTGCAGCACCGAATGAGCAAACTCAAGGTCCTCCTCAGCCAGGGTATCAAACTTGTAGAATTTTGCAAATGTGTTTGAACCCGACCAAGTAGCAGCTCGGCAAAGTTGTAAAGCCGAGACCCCTCGGGCAGCCGCCCAAGAAGAGCCCACCTTCCTCGTGGAATGGGCTTTTACAGATTAAGGATGCGGCAGTCCAGACACAGAATGTGCAAGTTGAATCGTGCTACAGATCCAGCGAGCAATAGTCTGCTTTGAAGCAGGAGCACCCAGCTTGTTGGCACCCAGGATAAATAGCGAGTCAGTTTTCCTGACTCCAGCCGTCCTGGAAACATAGATTTTCAGGGCCCTGACCACGTCCAGCAACTTGGAATCCTCCAAGTCCCGAGTAGCCACAGGCACCACAATAGGTTGGTTCAAATGAAACGCTGATACCACCTTAGGGAGAAATTGTGGACGAGTCCTCAATTCCGCCCTATCCATATGGAAAATCAGATGAGGGCTTTTACATGACAAAGCCACCAATTCTGACACACGCCTGGCCGAAGCCAAGGCCAACAGCATGACCACTTTCCACGTGAGATATTTTAGCTCCACGGTTTTAAGTGGCTCAAACCAATGCGACTTTAGGAAATCCAACACCACGTTGAGATCCCAAGGTGCCACTGGAGGCACAAAAGGGGGCTGAATATGCAGCACTCCCTTAACAAATGTCTGAACTTCAGGCAGTGAAGCCAGTTCTTTTTGGAAGAAAATCGACAGAGCCGAAATCTGGACCTTAATGGAACACAAAAAATGGTGAGCTGCTCAATCAGATAGTGATGTCACTCAGGTGCTAAAAGGGAGGGGTAATTCTGTGTAGGAAAAAACAAACAATGGCTCCCTAATGCACACCGAGTGAAAATTATTACTACATAATAGTCACCCCTGACTGTAGGAAGTGCAGAAATCGACCCAGCTGAAATTCCTCCGTTGGGGCCTTCCTGGCCTCACACCAAGCAACATATTTCCGCCATATGCGGTGATAATGTTTGCGGTCACATCCTTCCTAGCTTTAATCAGCGTAGGAATGACTTCCTCCGGAATGCCCTTTTCCTTTAGGATCCGGTGTTCAACCGCCATGCCGTCAAACGCAGCCGCGGTAAGTCTTGGAACAGACAGGGCCCCTGCTGCAGCAGGTCCTGTCTGAGCGGCAGAGGCCATGGGTCCTCTGACATCATTTCTTGAAGTTCTGGGTACCAAGCTCTTCTTAGCCAATCCGGAACAATGAGTATAGTTCTTACTCCTCTCCTTCTTATTATTCTCAGTACCTTGGGTATGAGAGGAAGAGGAGGGAACACATAAACCGACTGGTACACCCACGGTGTCACTAGAGCGTCCACAGCTATTGCCTGGGGGTCCCTTGACCTGGCGCAATATCTTTTTAGGTTTTTGTTGAGGCGGGACGCCATCATGTCCACCTGTGGCCGTTCCCAACGGTTTACAATCAGCTGGAAAACTTCTGGATGAAGTCCCCACTCTCCCGGGTGGAGGTCGTGCCTGCTGAGGAAGTCTGCTTCCCAGTTGTCCACTCCCGGAATGAACACTGCTGACAGTGCTAACACCTGATTTTCCGCCCATCGGAAAATCCTTGTGGCTTTTGCCATCGCCATCCTGCTTCTTGTGCCGCCCTATCGGTTTACATGGGCGACCGCTGTGATGTTGTCTGACTGGATCAGAACCGGTTGGTTTTGAAGCAGGGGTTCTGCTTGACTTAGGGCGTTGTAAATGGCCCTTAGTTCCAGAATATTTATGTGTAGGGAAGTTTCCTGACTCGACCATTGTCCCTGGAAGTTTCTTCCCTGGGTGACTGCCCCCCCAACCTCGGAGGCTTGCATCCGTGGTCACCAGGACCCAGGCCTGTATGCCGAATCTGCGGCCTTCGAGCAGATGAGCACTCTGCAGCCACCACAGCAGAGACGCCCTGGCCCTCGGGGACAGGGTGATTAACCGATGCATCTGGAGATGCGATCCGGACCACTTGTCCAACAGATCCCACTGGAAGATCCTTGCATGGAACCTGCCGAAGGGAATTGCTTCGTAAGAAGCTACCATCTTTCCCAGGACTCGCGTGCAGTGATGCACCGACACCTGCTTTGGTTTCAGGAGATCCCTGACCAGAGATGATAATTCCTGGGCCTTCTCCTCCGGGAGAAAGATTTTCTTCTGTTCTGTGTCCAGAATCATGCCCAAGAACAGCAGACACGTCGCAGGAATCAGCTGTGACTTTGGGATATTCAGAATCCAGCCGTGCTGATGCAGCACTTCCTGAGATAGTGCTATGCTGACTAGCAACTGCTCTTTGGACCTCGCCTTTATAAGGAGATCGTCCAAGTACGGAATAATCATGACTCCATTCTTTCGGAGGAGCATCATCATTTCGGCCATTACCTTGGTAAATACCCGCGGTGCCGTGGTCAGACCAAACGGCAACGTCTGGAATTAGTAATGACAGTCCTGTACCACGAACCTGAGGTACTCCTGGTGGGGTGGATTAATGGGGACATGCAGGTACGCATCCTTGATGTCCAATGACACCATAAAATCCCCCTCTTCCAGGCTTGCAATAACCGCCCTGAGTGATTCCATCTTGAACTTGAACTTTTTTATATAAATGTTCAAGGATTTTAAATTTAGAATGGGTCTCACCGAACCGTCTGGTTTCGGTACCACAAACATTGTGGAATAGTAACCCCGTCCCTGTTGAAGGAGGGATACCTTGATTATCACCTGCTGAAGATACAGCTTGTGAATCGCCGCCAGTACTACCTCCCTTTCTCTGAGGGTAGCAGGCAAGGCTGATTTGAGGTAACGGCGAGGGGGAGTCGCCTCGAACTCCAGCTTGTATCCCTGTGATACTACTTGCAGAACCCAGGGATCCACCAGTGAGCGAGCCCACTGGTCGCTGAAGTTCCGGAGATGCGCCCCCACCGCACCTGGCTCCGCCTGTGGAGCCCCAGCGTCATGCAGTGGACTTAGAGGAAACGGGGGAAGATTTTTGATCCTGGGAACTGGCTGTCTGGTGCAGCTTTTTCCCTCTTCCCCTGCCTCTGGGCAGAAAGGAAGCGCCTTTGACCCGCTTGCTTTTCTGAGGCCGAAAGGACTGTACCTGATAATACCGTGCTTTCTTAGGCTGTGAGGGAACCTAAGGTAGAAATGTCGACTTCCCAGCTGTTGCTGTGGATACGTGGTCCGAGAGACCATCCCCAAACAATTCCTCACCCTTATAAGGCAGAACCTCCATGTGCCTTTTAGAATCAGTATCACCTGTCCACTGCCGAGTCCATAATACTCTCCTGGCAGAAATGGACATTGCATTATTTCTGGATGCCAGCCGGCAAATATCCCTCTGTGCATCCCTCATATATAAGACGACGTCTTTAATATGCTCTATGGTTAGCAAAATAGTATCCCTGTCGAGGGTATCAATATTATCTTACAGGGTATCAGACCACGCTGCAGCAGCACTACACATCCATGCTGAGGCAATTGCAGGTCTCAGTATAGTACCTGAGTGTGTATATACAGACTTCAGGATCGCCTCCTGATTTCTATCAATAGGCTCCTTTAAGGCGACCGTATCCTGAGACGGTAGTGCCACCTTTTTTGACAAGCGTGTGAGCGCCTTATCCACCCTCGGGGATGTCTCCCAATGTAACCTATCCTCTGGCGGGAAAGGGTACGCCATCAGTAACTTTTTAGAAATTACCAGTTTCTTATCGGGGAAGCCCACGCTTCTTCACACACTTCATTCAACTCATCTGATGGGGGAAAGAACACTGGCTGCTTTTTCTCCCCAAACATAATACCCTTTTTAGTGGTACCTGGGTTAATGTCAGAAATGTGTAACACATTTTTCATTGCCGTAATCATGCAACGGATGCCCCTAGTGGATTGTGTATATGTCTCATCCTCGTCGACACTGGAGTCAGACTCCGTGTTGACATCTGTGTCTGCCATCTGAGGTAGCGGGCGTTTTTGAGCCCCTGATGGCCTTTGAGACGCCTGGGCAGGAGCGGGCTGAGAAGCCGGCTGTCCCACGGCTGTTACGTCATCCAGTCTTTTATGTATGGAGTTGACACTGTCGGTTAATACCTTCCACATATCCACCCACTCTGGTGTCGGCCCCGCAGGGGGTAACATCACATTTATCGGCACCTGCTCCGCCTCCACATAAGCCTCCTCATCAAACATGTCGACACAGCCGTACCGACACACCGCACACACACAGGGAATGCTCTGACTGAGGACAGGACCCCACAAAGTCCTTTGGGGAGACAGAGAGAGAGTATGCCAGCACACACCAGAGCGCTATATAATGTGGGGATTAACACTATAACTGAGTGAAGTTTCCCCAATAGCTGCTTGTATATACAATATTGCGCCTAAATTTAGTGCCCCCCCTCTCTTTTTTACCCTTTGAGCCTGGAAACTGCAGGGGAGAGCCTGGGGAGCTGTCTTCCAGCGGAGCTGTGAAGAGGAAATGGCGCCAGTGTGCTGAGGGAGATAGCCCCACCCCTTTTTCGGCTGACTTCTCCCGCTCTTATATTTATATTATGGCAGGGGATGTTTGCACATATATAGCTTATTAGGCTATATTATCTGCCATTTGCCAATGTAAGGTACTCTAATTGCAGCCCAGGGCGCCCCCTTCCCCCAGCGCCCTGCACCCATCAGTGACCGGAGTGTGTGGTGTGCATGGGGAGCAATGGCGCACAGCTGCAGTGCTGTGCGCTACCTTAATGAAGACCGAAGTCTTCAGCCGCCGATTTCCAGGATGCTCTTCTTGCTTCTGGCTCTGTAAGGGGGACGGCGGCGCGGCTCCGGGACCAGACGGCCGAAGCTGGGCCTGTGTGCGATCCCTCTGGAGCTAATGGTGTCCAGTAGCCTAGAAGCCCAAGCTAGCTGCAAGCAGGTAGGTTCGCTTCTCTCCCCTAAGTCCCTCGTAGCAGTGAGTCTGTTGCCAGCAGATCTCACTGAAAATAAAAAAACTAACAAATACTTTCTTTACTAGAAGCTCAGGAGAGCCCACTAGGAGCACCCAGCTCTGGCCGGGCACAGATTCTAACAGGTCTGGAGTAGGGGCATAGAGGGAGGAGCCAGTGCACACCAGATAGTACCTAATCTTTCTTTTAGAGTGCCCAGTCTCCTGCGGAGCCCGCTATTCCCCATGGTCCTTACGGAGTACCCAGCATCCACTAGGACGTAAGAGAAACAAAGGCTACATCGCATACCTGAGGCCAAACGGTCAACAGTTCCACGGGAAGTGGAAGAGATGCTTCGCTTGGGGGGTTATAGAGGAATAAAACAATAAAATAATCCTATTGTTTTAATGCCTAAGCTTTCAGGAGCTTTGAGGTTCTGAATGACTTCAGAAGGTTAAATCAAGTTCCTCAGTTTGATTCCTATCCTATGCCCCGGGTTGATGAACTGGTAGGAAATTTAGCAACAAGTCAGTATCTCAACACGCTAGATTTAACAAACGGGTACTTGCAAATTCCTCTGATAGAAGCTGCCAAAGCAAAGACAGCCTTCTCTACCCCAGGGTGTTTGTTCCAGTATAAAGTGCTGCCCTTTGGTTTGCATGGCTGAGGGCAAGTTAAACCTCTACCCAGCAAACGGGAAGCAGTCCTCACATGGCCTAAGCCAAAATGTAGGTAGCAACTAGGGACATTCCTGGATCTGGTGGACTATTATCTTAGCTTCATATGCGATTTTGCCACCAGAGCAGAAACCTTAACTGAATGTCTGAGGAGACAGTCCCCAGACAAGATAGTGTGGTCTAGGCCCGCAGAGACTGTTGCAGTATATAATGCAGGCTTTACGTACAGAGCCTGTATTGCAAGCTCCTGATTTTAGAAAGCGGTTTGTGTTGCAGACTAATCCATCTGGGACAGGGTTGGGGGCAGTCCTTTCCCAAAAGTTAGAAGAGGAAGAGAAACCCATCCTCTACTTCAGCTGTAAATTGCTGCCCAAAAAAATGCAAGTGGAGTCACTGAGATTCTATTTGTTGGGGTAAGAATTCCAGCTAATCACTGACCATGCACCCTTACGGTGGATGCCCACTAACAAGGAGGTGAATGCTCATGTAACTTGCTGGTTTCTGGCCTTACATCCTTTTATATTTGAGGTGTAGCTTCATCCAAGGAAGCAGAACCTCAATGCAGATGCCTTTTCTAGAACGTTGATGGGTCCAGATCCTATTAGCACCACTGTGGAGCAACTAGGGGAGGAGGAGGGAGAAGAAGGAGATCTGTGGAAGCTAGTTGAGGGTTGTGTTATAGATCCACTTGATGTGTTATATGGGTAACCAAAACATCATCAACTAAACACCCCTTTTTATACAAACTATTTGTATACATGCAAACCACCCAACTATCTGGCAGGTCAGTCCAAATTCATTATATCTGGCAGAGTGTGGCTGATCTAAGGGTGGGGATCAAAATGTTAGGCAATATTGATAAAGACATACCTTGAGAATGACAATCCTCCATCATCAAATCTTTGTAGAGATCCTGGTGTCCTTCTAAGTACTCCCACTCCTCCATGGAGAAATAGACAGAGACATCCTCACACCTTATAGGAACCTGACACACACAATGATACAGTCATCACCCAAACACATCCCCTGGTGTTACTGTATAATGTCCCATTACCGACAGTCACCTCTCCAGTCTTCACCCAAAAACATTCCCTGGTGTTACTGTATAATGTCCCACTCCCAGCAGTCACCTCTTCAGTCATCACCCAGACACGTCCCCTGGTGTTACTGTATAATGTCCCATTCCCGGCAGTCACCTCTCCAGTCATCACCCAGACACATCCCCTGGTGTTACTGTATAATGTCCCATTCCCAGCAGTCACCTCTCCAGTCATCACCCAGACACGTCCCCTGGTGTTACTGTATAATGCCCCATTCCCAGCGGTCACCTCTACAGTCATCACCCAGACACGTCCCCTGGTGTTACTGTATATTTCCCCATTCCCAGCAGTCACCTCTCCAGTCATCACCCAGACACATCCCCTGGTGTTACTGTATAATGTCCCATTCCCAGCAGTCACCTCTCCAGTCATCACCCAGACACGTCCCCTGGTGTTACTGTATAATGCCCCATTCCCAGCGGTCACCTCTCCAGTCATCACCCAGACACGTCCCCTGGTGTTACTGTATAATGTCCCATTCCCAGCAGTCACCTCTCCAGTCATCACCCAGACACGTCCTTTGGTGTTACTGTATAATGTCCCATTCCCAGCAGTCACCTCTCTAGTCATCACCCAGACACATCCCCTGGTGTTACTGTATAATGTCCCATTCCCAGCAGTCACCTCTCCAGTCATCACCCAGACACATCCCCTGGTGTTACTGTATAATGCCCCATTCCCGGCGCTCACTTCTCCAGTCCTCACCCAGACACGTCCCCTGGTGTTACTGTATAATGTCCCATTTCCAGCAGTCACCTCTCCAGTCATCACCCAGACACGTCCCCTGGTGTTACTGTATATTTCCCCATTCCCAGCAGTCACCTCTCCAGTCATCACCCAGACACGTCCTTTGGTGTTACTGTATAATGTCCCATTCCCAGCAGTCACCTCTCTAGTCATCACCCAGACACATCCCCTGGTGTTACTGTATAATGTCCCATTCCCAGCAGTCACCTCTCCAGTCATCACCCAGACACGTCCCCTGGTGTTACTGTATAATGCCCCATTCCCAGCGGTCACCTCTACAGTCATCACCCAGACACGTCCCCTGGTGTTACTGTATATTTCCTCATTCCCAGCAGTCACCTCTCCAGTCATCACACAGACACATCCCCTGGTGTTACTGTATAATGTCCCATTCCCAGCAGTCACCTCTCCAGTCATCACCCAGACACATCCCCTGGTGTTACTGTATAATGTCCCATTCCCAGCAGTCACCTCTCCAGTCATCACCCAGACACGTCCCCTGGTGTTACTGTATAATGCCCCATTCCCAGCAGTCACCTCTCCAGTCATCACCCAGACACGTCCCCCTGTGTTACTGTATAATGTTCCATTCCCGGCAGTCACCTCTCCAGTCATCACCCAGACACATCCCCTGGTGTTACTGTATAATGTCCCATTCCCGGCAGTCACCTCTCCAGTCATCACCCAGACACGTCCCCTGGTGTTACTGTATAATGCCCCATTCCCAGCAGTCACCTCTCCAGTCATCACCCAGACACGTCCCCCGGTGTTACTGTATAATGTTCCATTCCCAGCAGTCACCTCTCCAGTCATCACCCAGACACATCCCCTGGTGTTACTGTATAATGTCCCATTCCCAGCAGTCACCTCTCCAGTCATCACCCAGACACGTCCCCTGGTGTTACTGTATATTTCCCCATTCCCAGCAGTCACCTCTCCAGTCATCACCCAGACACATCCCCTGGTGTTACTGTATAATGCCCCATTCCCGGCGCTCACTTCTCCAGTCCTCACCCAGACACATCCCCTGGTGTTACTGTATAATGTCCCATTTCCAGCAGTCACCTCTCCAGTCATCACCCAGACACGTCCCCTGGTGTTACTGTATATTTCCCCATTCCCAGCAGTCACCTCTCCAGTCATCACCCAGACACATCCCCTGGTGTTACTGTATAATGTCCCATTCCCAGCAGTCACCTCTCCAGTCATCACCCAGACACGTCCCCTGGTGTTACTGTATAATGCCCCATTCCCAGCGGTCACCTCTACAGTCATCACCCAGACACGTCCCCTGGTGTTACTGTATATTTCCCCATTCCCAGCAGTCACCTCTCCAGTCATCACACAGACACATCCCCTGGTGTTACTGTATAATGTCCCATTCCCAGCAGTCACCTCTCCAGTCATCACCCAGACACGTCCCCTGGTGTTACTGTATAATGTCCCATTCCCGGCAGTCACCTCTCCAGTCATCACCCAGACACGTCCCCTGGTGTTACTGTATAATGCCCCATTCCCAGCAGTCACCTCTCCAGTCATCACCCAGACACGTCCCCCGGTGTTACTGTATAATGTCCCATTCCCGGCAGTCACCTCTCCAGTCATCACCCAGACACGTCCCCTGGTGTTACTGTATAATGCCCCATTCCCAGCAGTCACCTCTCCAGTCATCACCCAGACACGTCCCCCGGTGTTACTGTATAATGTTCCATTCCCAGCAGTCACCTCTCCAGTCATCACCCAGACACATCCCCCGGTGTTACTGTATAATGCCCCATTCCCAGCAGTCACCTCTCCAGTCATCACCCAGACACGTACCCTGGTGTTACTGTATTATGTCCCATTCCCAGCAGTCACCTCTCCAGTCATCACCCAGACACATCCCCTGGTGTTACTGTATAATGTCCCATTCCCGGCAGTCACCTCTCCAGTCATCACCCAGACACGTCCCCTGGTGTTACTGTATAATGCCCCATTCCCAGCAGTCACCTCTCCAGTCATCATCCAGACACATCCCCTGGTGTTACTGTATAATGTCCCATTCCCGGCAGTCACCTCTCCAGTCATCACCCAGACACGTCCCCTGGTGTTACTGTATAATGTTCCATTCCCAGCAGTCACCTCTCCAGTCATCACCCAGACACATCCCCTGGTGTTACTGTATAATGTCCTATTCCCAGCAGTCACCTCTCCAGTCATCACCCAGACACATACCCCGGTGTTACTGTATAATGCCCAAATCCAAGCAGTCACCTCTCCAGTCATCACCCAGACACATCCCCTGGTGTTACTGTATAATGCCCCATTCCCAGCAGTCACCTCTACAGTCATCACCCAGACACGTCCCCTGGTGTTACTGTATATTTCCCCATTCCCAGCAGTCACCTCTCCAGTCAGCAGCTGAATGATCTTGTTGGTGAGGTCCAGGATCTTCTGGTTGTTGAGTTGCTCATCTATTCGAGACTCATCTGGAGGCACCAGTATACAACTTTGTGTCCTACAAAACCCTTCTACGACCTGAAGTTTATTACTGCGTTCTGATCGCCCACCTGGCTTCTTTACAATGATGTAATCCTACAATGTATAAATAGGACACATTATTCTATACAAGTAACACTGGATTACTTCCAACAATATTTTGAATTTTTAATATAGATATATGATGTCACGGTGATACTCCCAGACCCCCTCACCTCCCCAGTCATGTCCCTGTATTATTACTATAGATATTAGTGATGTCACTGTGACGCTCCCAGATCCCCTCACCCCCCCAGTCATGTCCCTGTATTATTACTATAGATATAAGTGATGTCACTGTGATACTTTCTGATCTCCTCAGCTCCCCAGTCATGTCCCTGTATTATTACTATAGATATAAGTGATGTCACTGTGACACTCCCAGATCCCTTCACCCCCCCAGTCATGTCCATGTATTATTACTATAGATATATGATGTCACTGTGATATTCCCAGATGCCCTCACCTCCCCAGTCATGTCCCTGTTTTATTTCTATAGATATGTGACATCACTGTGACACTCCCAGATACCCTCACCCCCCCCAGTCATGTCCATGTATTATTACTATAGATATGTGATGTCACTGTGACACTCCCAGATCCCCTCACCTCCCCAGTCATGTCCCTGTATTATTACTATAGATATAAGTGACATCACTGTGACGCTCCCAGATCCCCTCACCCCCCGTCATGTCCATGTATTACTATAGATATAAGTGATGTCACTGTGATGCTCCCAGATCCCCTCACCCCCCCAGTCATGTCCCTGTATTATTACTATAGATATAAGTGACGTCACTGTGACACTCCCAGATCCCCTCACCTCCCCAGTCATGTCCCTGTATTACTACTATAGATATAAGTGATGTCACTGTGACGTTCCCATTGTCTCTCACCTCTCCAGTCAGAAGGTAGAGTATCTCCAGGGTGAGATTTAATATCTTTTCTGTCATTCCATTTTTATCCTTGTCCATCTTCAGAATATCAGTAACTGGTCTTATATTTTCTTTTGATTAATCCTGAAGGTATATTTCTATTCTTCAAAGTCTATTAGCCTGTAAAACATGGATTTTTTATTTTATTTACATATTCTACTTTTTGCCCCCCACATCTGCCCCCTCAATGCTACATCGGTCCCTGACCCAGATGGTAACCCGACCCAGCATATTGCCGGATCGGGAAGCCAGTCTGAAAGGGTCCAATGCAGGGTTGCACCCGGGAAGGACCCATTTCCATTTCCCGGGTGAGACCTGGTATTGCGATTTGAAAACTGTATTAGTGACATTTAGTAATCACAGTAAGGTCATAAGAGTCCAGCAATCTGACTTCAGAAGCTAAGCAGTGACTACATTGCTGTGTGTGTGTATATTAAAGCTTATTGCTGGGTCGTCGATCCTATGCTTCACGGAGACGTGGCTGGATGATCTCATTACCGACCCCCCGGTGTCCCTGCCAGGCTTTGGTCTCTACAGAGCCTACCACTCCAAGGAACTCTCGGGTAAATCGAAAGGTGGTGGCATCCGTTTCTAAATCAACGAAAGGTGGTGCACCAATGTCACGATTCTAGGCAAATCGTGCAGTTCCCACCTGGAGACGCCATGTATCAACTGCAACCCCTTCGACTCCCCCTGGGAATTTGCCTCAATAGTCCTCGTGGGAGTGTACATCCCCCCGCAAGCCTGCGCTAATGAAGCCCTGGATCACCTGGCCGCCTGCATATCGAACATAGAGCAAAAACACCCGGACTCTCTGCTTCTCGTGCTGGGCGACTTCAACAGGACCAACCTAAGTCAGGAACTACCTAAGTTCAAACAACAAGTGATGTAACCCACCAGGGAAGGGCGCATCCTGGACCACTGCTACACCACCCTCAAGTCTGCCTTCCAGTCAATCCCTCATGCCGCTCTTGGTCTATCTGACCTTGTCCACCTTCTCCCCACATATACACAGAAGCTGAAGGCGGCTAATCCTGTAGTCAGAACGGTCAAGAAATGGACCAATGAGGCTAAGCTGAAGCTCCAGGCCTGCTTTGACTGCATGGACTGGGGGGTCTTTGAAGCTTCAGCAACCGATCTGAACGACCTGACTGATACCATAACATCCTGCATCAGATTCTGTGAGGACACGTATATACCTACCAAGACCTATCGCATCTACAAACCATGGTTCAACGCCCAGCTCAGGCATCTTTGCCGGGCCAAAGAGATGGCATACAGCAGCGGTGACAGAGCACTATTCAACCGCGCTAGGAACTCTCTAACGAAAGTAATCAGGCTGGCTAAAACGTAGTTCTCGGACAAGCTGGCAAACAATCTCTCAACCAATGTCCCCGTATCCATTTGGAAAGGATTGCAGGCCATCACCAACTACAAGAAACCACCTAAGCACTCTGTAATGCACCAGAAGCTAACAGACGAGCTGAACCTCTTCTATTGCAGGTTTGACAAAAATGACCCCTGCGAACCAATCTACCTCCCCTCTACTGACCTCCCCTCCAGTTGCTGACCCCAGGTATTGCAGATTGCCAGCGAGGAGGTGGAGGAGATGCTCAAGAGGGTCAATCCCAGGAAGGCTCCGGGTCATGATGGAGTGTCACCATCCGCCCTGAGAGCATGCGCTGGTCAGCTTGCCCCCATATTATCCAGGATATTCAACAAATCGCTAGAACTGCGCAAAGTTCCCTCCTGCCTGAAATGCTCCACTATTGTTCCGGTCCCAAAGAAACCTACCATCACAAGCCTAAACGACTACAGACCGATAACACTGACGTCTGTGGTCATGAAAGTGTTCGAGCGCCTGGTACTGAATCACCTAAAAGATGTGACCGGCCCCCAATTAGACCCCTTCAGTTCACCTATCGAGCGAATCGGTGCATTGAGGATGCGGTCTACCTGGGCCTGCACTGAATTCTGCAGCATCTGGATGCGTCCGGTACCTATGCAACGGTCCTGTTTGTCGAGTTCAGCTCAGCCTTCAATACAATCGTCCCCAGCATTCTCTACCCCAAACTTCTCCGCCAAGGGGTCGCAGAAGCTACCTGTTCCTGGATTGTAGACTTTCTGACAGATAGAAAATAGATGGTCAAAGTGGGACAGTTCTCCTCCCAAGCACTGTCCATCAGTACTGGGGGCCCTCAGGGCTGTGTCCCTGCTCTTCTCTCTGTATACCAACGACTGCTCCTCCGAGTCGCAGTCAGTTAAGATCATAAAATTCGCAGATGACACCACCGTCATCAGGCTCATAAAAGATGGGGACGAATCGGCATACAGACGGGAAGTGGACCGGCTGGCCCGGTAGTGTTGTTGCAACAACCTCGAGCTCAACCCACTCAAAACTGTTGAGATGGTAGTGGTCTTTAGGAAGAAGCCAGATGGAGTTCCCCCACTAATCATAGCCGACAGCGTGGTGTCACTAGTGGACTCCTGTGGACCAAGTTCCTGTGGACCACTATCTCCCGAAATCTCAAATAGGGGCTCAATGCAAAGGCCATCATCGGAAAGGCGCAGCAGAGGCTGTTCTTCCTAAGGCAACTTAAGAAGTTCAACATCCCACATAAGCTCCTGCTCCTCTTCTACTCTGCAATCGTAGAATCTGTGCTGTGCTCCTCGATAATCGTCTGGAATAGTTCCACCAGCGAGAGAGATAAACGCAGGCTCCAAAGAGTGGTAAGGTCAGCTGAGAAGATCATCGGAGCGGACCTTCCCCCTGTCCATGATCTGTATCTGTCCAGAGCCAAAAAATGGGCAACTAGAATAGTTAAGGACCCTTTTCACCCTAGCCACAGCACACTCAACCTGCTGCCATCTGGCAGACGATACAGCGCCATCCCCACCAGTTCCAACAGAAGCATCAAAAGCTTCTTTCCTCAAGCAGTGCACCAGCTGAACTCCTGACCAACCGACCTCCTGGTAGACCGCCCAGTCGCTCTACTCTATTTCTCTGCACGTAATGATCACTCTGTTCCCTATGGTTCTTTTATCCAAAGACTGCACATGTTCCCCCCTTCCTTGGGGTATATGTACTAAAATTCGTATTTGTGTCGAATTGGAGGGAGATTAAACACGAATGACATTGAATGTGTGAATTTGCAACTTTTTGAATTTTTTACGCCACATTTTCTAAGCTGTCGTATTCTGCATTTTCGTTTTTTCCGATGTCGATGTCATTCGTAATTTCGGCCAGTGTTTTACGGGAGTGAATAGTAAAACACTGCCGACATTAACACAATGAATCTCGGCCGGATCTGTGAGATCCGTGCAGGGCTTCATTGTGCACCTTTAAAAAAAATTTTAAAGTGTTAAAAATCTAGAAAAAAATTGCGTGGGGTCCCCCCTCCTAAGCATAACCAGCCTCGGGCTCTTTCAGCCGGTCCTGGTTGAAAAAATATGGGGAAAAAATTGACAGGGGTTCCCCCATATTTGATCAACCAGCACCGGGCTCTGCGCCTGGTGCCAAAAATATGGGGGACAAAAAGCGTAGGGGTCCCCCGTATTTTTAACACCAGCACCGGGCTCCACTAGTCAGAGAGATAATGCCACAGCCGGGGGACATTTTTATATAGGTCCCTGCGGCCCTGGCATTAAATCACTAACTAGTCACCCCTGGCCGGGGTACCCTGGAGGAGTGGGGCCCCTTACATCAATGGGTCCCCCCCTCCAGCCAGCCAAGGGCCAGGGGTGAAGCCCGAGGCTGTCCCCCCCCATCCAAGGGCAGCGGATGGGGGGCTGATAGCCAAGTGTAAAAAAAAAGAATATTGTTTTTTGTAGCAGTACTACAAGTCCCAGCCAGCCTCCCCTGCAAGCTAGTACTTGGAGAACCACAAGTACCAGCATGCGGTGAAAAAAAAACGGGCCCGCTGGTACCTGTAGTGCTACTACAAAAAAATACTCAACAAAACACAGAACACACACACCGTGATATTAAAACTTTACATACATGCACACCTACATACATACATACATACATACTTACCTATGTTCACACGAGGGTCGGTCCACTTCTCCATGTAGAATCCACGGGGTACCTGTGAATAAAATTATACTCACATAATCCAGTGTAGATCGGTCCTCTTCTACTTGTAATCCACGTACTTGGCAAAAAAACAAACCGAAAAACCCGAACCACGCACTGAAAGGGGTCCCATGTTTACACATGGGACCCCTTTCCCCGACTGCTGGGACCCCCCCTGACTCCTGTCAAAGAGGGTCCCTTCAGCCAATCAGGGAGCGCCACGTCGTGGCACTCTCCTAATTGGCTGTGCGCTCCTGAGCTGCCAGTCAGGCTGTGCACGGTAGATATACAATGTAGCGCATAGGCGCTCCATTGTATCCAATGGTGGGAACTTTGCAGTCATTGTATATTACTGTGTGTGTATATTACAGTGTATGAGGTATAACAGGGATATAATATACAGTATAATACAGATCAGTGATGACATTGCTGTGTGTGTGTGTATATTACAGTGTATGAGGTATAACAGGGATATAATATACAGTATAATACAGATCAGTGATGACATTGCTGTGTGTGTGTATATTACAGTGTATGAGGTATAACAGGGATATAATATACAGTATAATACAGATCAGTGATGACATTGCTGTGTGTGTGTATTACAGTGTATGAGGTATACCAGGGATATAATATACAGTATAATACAGATCAGTGATGACATTGCTGTGTGTGTGTGTATATATTACAGTGTATGAGGTATAACAGGGATATAATATACAGTATAATACAGATCAGTGATGACATTGCTGTGTGTGTATATATTACAGTGTATGAGGTATAACAGGGATATAGTATACAGTATAATACAGATCAGTGATGACATTGCTGTGTGTGTGTATATTACAGTGTATGAGGTATAACAGGGATATAATATACAGTATAATACAGATCAGTGATGACATTGCTGTGTGTGTGTATATATTACAGTGTATGAGGTATAACAGGGATATAATATACAGTATAATACAGATCAGTGATGACATTGCTGTGTGTGTGTATATTACAGTGTATGAGGTATAACAGGGATATAATATACAGTATAATACAGATCAGTGATGACATTGCTGTGTGTGTGTATATTACAGTGTATGAGGTATAACAGGGATATAATATACAGTATAATACAGATCAGTGATGACATTGCTGTGTGTGTGTATATTACAGTGTATGAGGTATAACAGGGATATAATATACAGTATAATACAGATCAGTGATGACATTGCTGTGTGTGTGTATATTACAGTGTATGAGGTATAACAGGGATATAATATACAGTATAATACAGATCAGTGATGACATTGCTGTGTGTATATTACAGTGTATGAGGTATAACAGGGATATAATATACAGTATAATACAGATCAGTGATGACATTGCTGTGTGTATATTACAGTGTATGAGGTATAACAGGGATATAATATACAGTATAATACAGATCAGTGATGACATTGCTGTGTGTGTGTGTATATTACAGTGTATGAGGTATAACAGGGATATAATATACAGTATAATACAGATCAGTGATGACATTGCTGTGTGTGTATATTACAGTGTATGAGGTATAACAGGGATATAATATACAGTATAATACAGATCAGTGATGACATTGCTGTGTGTGTGTATATTACAGTGTATGAGGTATAACAGGGATATAATATACAGTATAATACAGATCAGTGATGACATTGCTGTGTGTGTGTGTGTGTGTGTGTGTGTGTGTGTGTGTGTGTGTGTGTGTGTGTGTATATTACAGTGTATGAGGTATAACAGGGATATGATATACAGTATAATACAGATCAGTGATGACATTGCTGTGTGTATATATTACAGTGTATGAGGTATAACAGGGATATAATATACAGTATAATACAGATCAGTGATGACATTGCTGTGTGTGTGTGTGTGTGTGTGTGTGTGTGTGTGTATATTACAGTGTATGAGGTATAACAGGGATATAATATACAGTATAATACAGATCAGTGATGACATTGCTGTGTGTGTGTATATTACAGTGTATGAGGTATAACAGGGATATAATATACAGTATAATACAGATCAGTGATGACATTGCTGTGTGTGTGTATATTACAGTGTATGAGGTATAACAGGGATATAATATACAGTATAATACAGATCAGTGATGACATTGCTGTGTGTGTGTGTGTGTGTGTGTGTGTGTGTGTATATTACAGTGTATGAGGTATAACAGGGATATGATATACAGTATAATACAGATCAGTGATGACATTGCTGTGTGTATATATTACAGTGTATGAGGTATAACAGGGATATAATATACAGTATAATACAGATCAGTGATGACATTGCTGTGTGTGTATATTACAGTGTATGAGGTATAACAGGGATATAATATACAGTATAATATAGATCAGTGATGACATTGCTGTGTGTGTATATTACAGTGTATGAGGTATAACAGGGATATAATATACAGTATAATACAGATCAGTGATGACATTGCTGTGTGTGTGTATATATTACAGTGTATGAGGTATAACAGGGATATAATATACAGTATAATACAGATCAGTGATGACATTGCTGTGTGTGTGTATATTACAGTGTATGAGGTATAACAGGGATATAATATACAGTATAATACAGATCAGTGATGACATTGCTGTGTGTGTGTGTATATTACAGTGTATGAGGTATAACAGGGATATAATATACAGTATAATACAGATCAGTGATGACATTGCTGTGTGTGTATATTACAGTGTATGAGGTATAACAGGGATATAATATACAGTATAATACAGATCAGTGATGACATTGCTGTGTGTGTGTATATTACAGTGTATGAGGTATAACAGGGATATAATATACAGTATAATACAGATCAGTGATGACATTGCTGTGTGTGTGTATATTACAGTGTATGAGGTATAACAGGGATATGATATACAGTATAATACAGATCAGTGATGACATTGCTGTGTGTATATATTACAGTGTATGAGGTATAACAGGGATATAATATACAGTATAATACAGATCAGTGATGACATTGCTGTGTGTGTATATTACAGTGTATGAGGTATAACAGGGATATAATATACAGTATAATATAGATCAGTGATGACATTGCTGTGTGTGTATATTACAGTGTATGAGGTATAACAGGGATATAATATACAGTATAATACAGATCAGTGATGACATTGCTGTGTGTGTGTATATATTACAGTGTATGAGGTATAACAGGGATATAATATACAGTATAATACAGATCAGTGATGACATTGCTGTGTGTGTGTGTATATTACAGTGTATGAGGTATAACAGGGATATAATATACAGTATAATACAGATCAGTGATGACATTGCTGTGTGTGTATATTACAGTGTATGAGGTATAACAGGGATATAATATACAGTATAATACAGATCAGTGATGACATTGCTGTGTGTGTGTATATTACAGTGTATGAGGTATAACAGGGATATAATATACAGTATAATACAGATCAGTGATGACATTGCTGTGTGTGTGTGTGTGTATATTACAGTGTATGAGGTATAACAGGGATATGATATACAGTATAATACAGATCAGTGATGACATTGCTGTGTGTATATATTACAGTGTATGAGGTATAACAGGGATATAATATACAGTATAATACAGATCAGTGATGACATTGCTGTGTGTATATATTACAGTGTATGAGGTATAACAGGGATATAATATACAGTATAATACAGATCAGTGATGACATTGCTGTGTGTGTATATTACAGTGTATGAGGTATAACAGGGATATAATATACAGTATAATACAGATCAGTGATGACATTGCTGTGTGTGTATATTACAGTGTATGAGGTATAACAGGGATATAATATACAGTATAATACAGATCAGTGATGACATTGCTGTGTGTGTGTGTGTGTGTGTGTGTGTGTGTGTGTGTGTGTGTATATATTACAGTGTATGAGGTATAACAGGGATATAATATACAGTATAATACAGATCAGTGATGACATTGCTGTGTGTGTATATATTACAGTGTATGAGGTATAACAGGGATATAATATACAGTATAATACAGATCAGTGATGACATTGCTGTGTGTGTGTATATTACAGTGTATGAGGTATAACAGGGATATAATATACAGTATAATACAGATCAGTGATGACATTGCTGTGTGTGTGTGTGTATATATTACAGTGTATGAGGTATAACAGGGATATAATATACAGTATAATACAGATCAGTGATGACATTGCTGTGTGTGTGTGTGTGTGTGTGTGTGTGTATATTACAGTGTATGAGGTATAACAGGGATATAATATACAGTATAATACAGATCAGTGATGACATTGCTGTGTGTGTGTGTATATTACAGTGTATGAGGTATAACAGGGATATAATATACAGTATAATACAGATCAGTGATGACATTGCTGTGTGTGTGTGTGTGTGTGTGTGTGTGTGTGTGTGTGTGTGTATATTACAGTGTATGAGGTATAACAGGGATATAATATACAGTATAATACAGATCAGTGATGACATTGCTGTGTGTGTATATATTACAGTGTATGAGATATAACAGGGATATAATATACAGTATAATACAGATCAGTGATGACATTGCTGTGTGTGTGTGTATATTACAGTGTATGAGGTATAACATGGATATAATATACAGTATAATACAGATCAGTGATGACATTGCTGTGTGTGTGTATATTACAGTGTATGAGGTATAACAGGGATATAATATACAGTATAATACAGATCAGTGATGACATTGCTGTGTGTGTGTATATTACAGTGTATGAGGTATAACAGGGATATAATATACAGTATAATACAGATCAGTGATGACATTGCTGTGTGTGTGTATATTACAGTGTATGAGGTATAACAGGGATATAATATACAGTATAATACAGATCAGTGATGACATTGCTGTGTGTGTGTATATTACAGTGTATGAGGTATAACAGGGATATAATATACAGTATAATACAGATCAGTGATGACATTGCTGTGTGTGTGTATATTACAGTGTATGAGGTATAACAGGGATATAATATACAGTATAATACAGATCAGTGATGACATTGCTGTGTGTGTGTGTGTGTGTGTGTATATTACAGTGTATGAGGTATAACAGGGATATAATATACAGTATAATACAGATCAGTGATGACATTGCTGTGTGTGTGTGTGTGTGTATATTACAGTGTATGAGGTATAACAGGGATATAATATACAGTATAATACAGATCAGTGATGACATTGCTGTGTGTGTGTATATTACAGTGTATGAGATATAACAGGGATATAATATACAGTATAATACAGATCAGTGATGACATTGCTGTGTGTGTGTGTGTATATTACAGTGTATGAGGTATAACAGGGATATAATATACAGTATAATACAGATCAGTGATGACATTGCTGTGTGTGTGTGTATATTACAGTGTATGAGGTATAACAGGGATATAATATACAGTATAATACAGATCAGTGATGACATTGCTGTGTGTGTGTGTGTGTGTGTATATTACAGTGTATGAGGTATAACAGGGATATAATATACAGTATAATACAGATCAGTGATGACATTGCTGTGTGTGTGTATATTACAGTGTATGAGGTATAACAGGGATATAATATACAGTATAATACAGATCAGTGATGACATTGCTGTGTGTGTATATTACAGTGTATGAGGTATAACAGGGATATAATATACAGTATAATACAGATCAGTGATGACATTGCTGTGTGTGTGTATATTACAGTGTATGAGGTATAACAGGGATATAATATACAGTATAATACAGATCAGTGATGACATTGCTGTGTGTATATATTACAGTGTATGAGGTATAACAGGGATATAATATACAGTATAATACAGATCAGTGATGACATTGCTGTGTGTGTGTATATTACAGTGTATGAGGTATAACAGGGATATAATATACAGTATAATACAGATCAGTGATGATATTGCTGTGTGTATATTACAGTGTATGAGGTATAACAGGGATATAATATACAGTATAATACAGATCAGTGATGACATTGCTGTGTGTGTGTGTATTACAGTGTATGAGGTATAACAGGGATATAATATACAGTATAATACAGATCAGTGATGACATTGCTGTGTGTGTGTATATTACAGTGTATGAGATATAACAGGGATATAACATACAGTATAATACAGATCAGTGATGACATTGCTGTGTGTGTGTGTATTACAGTGTATGAGGTATAACAGGGATATAATATACAGTATAATACAGATCAGTGATGACATTGCTGTGTGTATATTACAGTGTATGAGGTATAACAGGGATATAATATACAGTATAATACAGATCAGTGATGACATTGCTGTGTGTGTGTATATTACAGTGTATGATGTATAACAAGGATATAATATACAGTATAATACAGATCAGTGATGACATTGCTGTGTGTGTGTATATTACAGTGTATGAGGTATAACAGGGATATAATATACAGTATAATACAGATCAGTGATGACATTGCTGTGTGTGTGTATATTACAGTGTATGAGGTATAACAGGGATATAATATTACAGTATAATACAGATCAGTGATGACATTGCTGTGTGTGTGTATATTACAGTGTATGAGGTATAACAGGGATATAATATACAGTATAATACAGATCAGTGATGACATTGCTGTGTGTGTGTATATTACAGTGTATGAGGTATAACAGGGATATAATATACAGTATAATACAGATCAGTGATGACATTGCTGTGTGTGTATATTACAGTGTATGAGGTATAACAGGGATATAATATACAGTATAATACAGATCAGTGATGACATTGCTGTGTGTGTGTATATATTACAGTGTATGAGGTATAACAGGGATATAATATACAGTATAATACAGATCAGTGATGACATTGCTGTGTGTGTGTATATTACAGTGTATGAGGTATAACAGGGATATAATATACAGTATAATACAGATCAGTGATGACATTGCTGTGTGTGTATATTACAGTGTATGAGGTATAACAGGGATATAATATACAGTATAATACAGATCAGTGATGACATTGCTGTGTGTGTGTGTATATTACAGTGTATGAGGTATAACAGGGATATAATATACAGTATAATACAGATCAGTGATGACATTGCTGTGTGTGTATATTACAGTGTATGAGATATAACAGGGATATAATATACAGTATAATACAGATCAGTGATGACATTGCTGTGTGTGTGTATATATTACAGTGTATGAGGTATAACAGGGATATAATATACAGTATAATACAGATCAGTGATGACATTGCTGTGTGTATATTACAGTGTATGAGGTATAACAGGGATATAATATACAGTATAATACAGATCAGTGATGACATTGCTGTGTGTGTGTATATTACAGTGTATGAGGTATAACAGGGATATAATATACAGTATAATACAGATCAGTGATGACATTGCTGTGTGTGTGTGTATATTACAGTGTATGAGGTATAACAGGGATATAATATACAGTATAATACAGATCAGTGATGACATTGCTGTGTGTGTATATTACAGTGTATGAGGTATAACAGGGATATAATATACAGTATAATACAGATCAGTGATGACATTGCTGTGTGTGTGTGTATATTACAGTGTATGAGGTATAACAGGGATATAATATACAGTATAATACAGATCAGTGATGACATTGCTGTGTGTGTATATTACAGTGTATGAGGTATAACAGGGCTATAATATACAGTATAATACAGATCAGTGATGACATTGCTGTGTGTGTGTGTATATTACAGTGTATGAGGTATAACAGGGATATAATATACAGTATAATACAGATCAGTGATGACATTGCTGTGTGTGTATATTACAGTGTATGAGGTATAACAGGGCTATAATATACAGTATAATACAGATCAGTGATGACATTGCTGTGTGTGTGTATATATTACAGTGTATGAGGTATAACAGGGATATAATATACAGTATAATATAGATCAGTGATGACATTGCTGTGTGTGTATATTACAGTGTATGAGGTATAACAGGGATATAATATACAGTATAATACAGATCAGTGATGACATTGCTGTGTGTGTGTATATATTACAGTGTATGAGGTATAACAGGGATATAATATACAGTATAATACAGATCAGTGATGACATTGCTGTGTGTGTGTATATTACAGTGTATGAGGTATAACAGGGATATAATATACAGTATAATACAGATCAGTGATGACATTGCTGTGTGTGTGTGTATTACAGTGTATGAGGTATAACAGGGATATAATATACAGTATAATACAGATCAGTGATGACATTGCTGTGTGTGTGTATATTACAGTGTATGAGATATAACAGGGATATAACATACAGTATAATACAGATCAGTGATGACATTGCTGTGTGTGTGTGTATTACAGTGTATGAGGTATAACAGGGATATAATATACAGTATAATACAGATCAGTGATGACATTGCTGTGTGTATATTACAGTGTATGAGGTATAACAGGGATATAATATACAGTATAATACAGATCAGTGATGACATTGCTGTGTGTGTGTATATTACAGTGTATGATGTATAACAAGGATATAATATACAGTATAATACAGATCAGTGATGACATTGCTGTGTGTGTGTATATTACAGTGTATGAGGTATAACAGGGATATAATATACAGTATAATACAGATCAGTGATGACATTGCTGTGTGTGTGTATATTACAGTGTATGAGGTATAACAGGGATATAATATTACAGTATAATACAGATCAGTGATGACATTGCTGTGTGTGTGTATATTACAGTGTATGAGGTATAACAGGGATATAATATACAGTATAATACAGATCAGTGATGACATTGCTGTGTGTGTGTATATTACAGTGTATGAGGTATAACAGGGATATAATATACAGTATAATACAGATCAGTGATGACATTGCTGTGTGTGTATATTACAGTGTATGAGGTATAACAGGGATATAATATACAGTATAATACAGATCAGTGATGACATTGCTGTGTGTGTGTATATATTACAGTGTATGAGGTATAACAGGGATATAATATACAGTATAATACAGATCAGTGATGACATTGCTGTGTGTGTGTATATTACAGTGTATGAGGTATAACAGGGATATAATATACAGTATAATACAGATCAGTGATGACATTGCTGTGTGTGTATATTACAGTGTATGAGGTATAACAGGGATATAATATACAGTATAATACAGATCAGTGATGACATTGCTGTGTGTGTGTGTATATTACAGTGTATGAGGTATAACAGGGATATAATATACAGTATAATACAGATCAGTGATGACATTGCTGTGTGTGTATATTACAGTGTATGAGATATAACAGGGATATAATATACAGTATAATACAGATCAGTGATGACATTGCTGTGTGTGTGTATATATTACAGTGTATGAGGTATAACAGGGATATAATATACAGTATAATACAGATCAGTGATGACATTGCTGTGTGTATATTACAGTGTATGAGGTATAACAGGGATATAATATACAGTATAATACAGATCAGTGATGACATTGCTGTGTGTGTGTATATTACAGTGTATGAGGTATAACAGGGATATAATATACAGTATAATACAGATCAGTGATGACATTGCTGTGTGTGTGTGTATATTACAGTGTATGAGGTATAACAGGGATATAATATACAGTATAATACAGATCAGTGATGACATTGCTGTGTGTGTATATTACAGTGTATGAGGTATAACAGGGATATAATATACAGTATAATACAGATCAGTGATGACATTGCTGTGTGTGTGTGTATATTACAGTGTATGAGGTATAACAGGGATATAATATACAGTATAATACAGATCAGTGATGACATTGCTGTGTGTGTGTATATTACAGTGTATGAGGTATAACAGGGATATAATATACAGTATAATACAGATCAGTGATGACATTGCTGTGTGTGTGTATATTACAGTGTATGAGGTATAACAGGGATATAATATACAGTATAATACAGATCAGTGATGACATTGCTGTGTGTGTATATTACAGTGTATGAGGTATAACAGGGCTATAATATACAGTATAATACAGATCAGTGATGACATTGCTGTGTGTGTGTATATATTACAGTGTATGAGGTATAACAGGGATATAATATACAGTATAATATAGATCAGTGATGACATTGCTGTGTGTGTATATTACAGTGTATGAGGTATAACAGGGATATAATATACAGTATAATACAGATCAGTGATGACATTGCTGTGTGTGTGTATATATTACAGTGTATGAGGTATAACAGGGATATAATATACAGTATAATACAGATCAGTGATGACATTGCTGTGTGTGTGTATATTACAGTGTATGAGGTATAACAGGGATATAATATACAGTATAATACAGATCAGTGATGACATTGCTGTGTGTGTGTGTATTACAGTGTATGAGGTATAACAGGGATATAATATACAGTATAATACAGATCAGTGATGACATTGCTGTGTGTGTGTGTGTATATTACAGTGTATGAGGTATAACAGGGATATAATATACAGTATAATACAGATCAGTGATGACATTGCTGTGTGTATATTACAGTGTATGAGATATAACAGGGATATAATATACAGTATAATACAGATCAGTGATGACATTGCTGTGTGTGTGTATATTACAGTGTATGAGGTATAACAGGGATATAATATACAGTATAATACAGATCAGTGATGACATTGCTGTGTGTGTGTATATTACAGTGTATGAGGTATAACAGGGATATAATATACAGTATAATACAGATCAGTGATGACATTGCTGTGTGTGTGTATATTACAGTGTATGAGGTATAACAGGGATATAATATACAGTATAATACAGATCAGTGATGACATTGCTGTGTGTGTGTATATTACAGTGTATGAGGTATAACAGGGATATAATATACAGTATAATACAGATCAGTGATGACATTGCTGTGTGTGTGTATATTACAGTGTATGAGGTATAACAGGGATATAATATACAGTATAATACAGATCAGTGATGACATTGCTGTGTGTGTATATTACAGTGTATGAGGTATAACAGGGATATAATATACAGTATAATACAGATCAGTGATGTCATTGCTGTGTGTGTGTGTGTATATTACAGTGTATGAGGTATAACAGGGATATAATATACAGTATAATACAGATCAGTGATGACATTGCTGTGTGTGTATATTACAGTGTATGAGGTATAACAGGGATATAATATACAGTATAATACAGATCAGTGATGATATTGCTGTGTGTGTGTATATTACAGTGTATGAGGTATAACAGGGATATAATATACAGTATAATACAGATCAGTGATGACATTGCTGTGTGTGTGTATATTACAGTGTATGAGGTATAACAGGGATATAATATACAGTATAATACAGATCAGTGATGACATTGCTGTGTGTGTGTATATTACAGTGTATGAGGTATAACAGGGATATAATATACAGTATAATACAGATCAGTGATGACATTGCTGTGTGTGTGTATATTACAGTGTATGAGGTATAACAGGGATATAATATACAGTATAATACAGATCAGTGATGACATTGCTGTGTGTGTGTGTATATTACAGTGTATGAGGTATAATAAGAATTTACTTACCGATAATTCTATTTCTCGGAGTCCGTAGTGGATGCTGGGGTTCCTTAAAGGACCATGGGGGATAGCGGCTCCGCAGGAGACAGGGCACAAAAGTAAAGCTTTCCGATCAGGTGGTGTGCACTGGCTCCTCCCCCTATGACCCTCCTCCAAGCCAGTTAGGTACTGTGCCCGGACGAGCGTACACAATAAGGGAGGAATTTTGAATCCGGGGTAAGACTCATACCAGCCACACCAATCACACCGTACAACTTGTGATCTAAACCCAGTTAACAGTATGATAACAGCGGAGCCTCTGAAAAGATGGCTCACAACAATAATAACCCGATTTTTGTAACTATGTACAAGTATTGCAGATAATCCGCACTTGGGATGGGCGCCCAGCATCCACTACGGACTCCGAGAAATAGAATTATCGGTAAGTAAATTCTTATTTTCTCTATCGTCCTAGTGGATGCTGGGGTTCCTGAAAGGACCATGGGGATTATACCAAAGCTCCCAAACGGGCGGGAGAGTGCGGATGACTCTGCAGCACCGAATGAGAGAACTCCAGGTCCTCCTTAGCCAGGGTATCAAATTTGTAGAATTTAGCAAACGTGTTTGCCCCTGACCAAGTAGCTGCTCGGCAAAGTTGTAACGCCGAGACCCCTCGGGCAGCCGCCCAAGATGAGCCCACCTTCCTTGTGGAATGGGCATTTACATATTTTGGCTGTGGCAGGCCTGCCACAGAATGTGCAAGCTGAATTGTATTACACATCCAACTAGCAATAGTCTGCTTAGAAGCAAGAGCACCCAGTTTGTTGGGTGCATACAGGATAACAGCAAGTCAGTTTTCCTGACTCCAGCCGTCCTGGAACATATTTTCAGGGCCCTGACAACATCTAGCAACTTGGAGTCCTCCAAGTCCCTAGTAGGTGCAAGGCACCACAATAAGCTGGTTCAGGTGAAACACTGACACCACCTTAGGGAGAGAACTGGGGACGAGTCCGCAGCTCTGCCCTGTCCGAATGGACAAACAGATATGGGCTTTTTTGAGAAAAAACCACCAATTTGACACTCGCCTGGTCCAGGCCAGGGCCAAAAGCATGGTCACTTTTCATGTGAGATGCTTCAAATCCACAGATTTGACTGGTTTTAAACCAATGTGATTTGAGGAATCCCAGAACTACGTTGAGATCCCACAGTGCCACTGGAGGCACAAAAGGGGGTTGTATATGCAATACTCCCTTGACAAACTTCTGGACTTCAGGAACTGAAGCCAATTCTTTCTGGAAGAAAATCGACAGGGCCGAAATTTGAACCTTAATGGACCCCAATTTGAGGCCCATAGACACTCCTGTTTGCAGGAAATGCAGGAAACGACCGAGTTGAAATTTCTTTGTGGGGCCTTCCTGGCCTCACACCACGCAACATATTTTCGCCACATGTGGTGATAATGTTGTGCGGTCACCTCCTTTCTGGCTTTGACCAGGGTAGGAATGACCTCTTCCGGAATGCCTTTTTCCCTTAGGATTTGGCTTTCCACCGCCATGCCGACAAACGCAGCTGCGGTAAGTCTTGGAACAGACATGGTACTTGCTGAAGCAAGTCCCTTCTTAGCGGCAGAGGCCATAAGACCTCTGTAAGCATCTCTTGAAGTTCCGGGTACCAAGTCCTTCTTGGCCAATCCGGAGCCATGAGTATAGTTCTTACTCCTCTACGTCTTATAATTCTCAGCACCTTAGGTATGAGAAGCAGAGGAGGGAACACATACACCGACTGGTACACCCACGGTGTTACCAGAACGTCCACAGCTATTGCCTGAGGGTCTCTTGACCTGGCGCAATACCTGTCCCGTTTTTTGTTCAGACGGGACGCCATCATGTCCACCTTTGGTATTTCCCAACGGTTTACAATCATGTGGAAAAAACTTCCCGATGAAGTTTCCACTCTCCCGGGTGGAGGTCGTGCCTGCTGAGGAAGTCTGCTTCCCAGTTTCCATTCCCGGGATGAAACACTGCTGACAGTGCTATCACATGATTTTCCGCCCAGCGAAAAGTCCTTGCAGTTTTTGCCATTGCCCTCCTGCTTCTTGTGTCGCCCTGTCTGTTTACGTGGGCGACTGCCGTGATGTTTTTCCCACTGGATCAATACCGGCTGACCTTGAAGCAGAGGTCTTGCTAAGCTTAGAGCATTATAAATTTACCCTTAGCTCCAGTATATTTATGTGGAGAAAAGTCTCCAGACTTGATCACACTCCCTGGAAATTTTTTCCTTGTGTGACTGCTCCCCAGCCTCTCGGGCTGGGCTCCGTGGTCACCAGCATCCAATCCTGAATGCCGAATCTGCGGCCCTCTAGAAGATGAGCACTCTATAACCACCACAGGAGAGACACCCTTGTCCTTGGATATAGGGTTATCCGCTGATGCATCTGAAGATGCGATCCGGACCATTTGTCCAGCAGATCCCACTGAAAAGTTCTTGCGTGAAATCTGCCGAATGGAATTGCTTCGTAGGAAGCCATTTTTACCAGGACCCTTGTGCAATGATGCACTGTTTTTAGTAGGTTCCTGACTAGCTCGGATAACTCCCTGGCTTTCTCTTCCGGGAGAAACACCTTTTTCTGGACTGTGTCCAGAATCATCCCTAGGCACAGCAGACGTGTCGTCGGGATCAGCTGCGATTTTGGAATATTTAGAATCCACCCGTGCTGTTGTAGCAGTATCCGAGATAGTGCTACTCCGACCTCCAACTGTTCCCTGGACTATGCCCTTATCAGGAGATCGTCCAAGTAAGGGATAATTAAGACGCCTTTTCTTCGAAGAAGAATCATCATTTCGGCCATTACCTTGGTAAAGACCCGGGGTGCCGTGGACAATCCAAACGGCAGCGTCTGAAACTGATAGTGACAGTTCTGCACCACGAACCTGAGGTACCCTTAGTGAGAAGGGCAAATTTGGGACATAGAGGTAAGCATCCCTGATGTCCCGGGACACTATATAGTCCCCTTCTTCCTGGTTCGTTATCACTGCTCTGAGTGACTCCATCTTGATTTGAACCTTTATAAGTGTTCAAAAAATTTTTTAGAATAAGTCTCACCTAGCCTTCTGGCTTCAGTACCACAATATAGTGTGGAATAATACCCCTTTCTTGTAGTAGGAGGGGTAATTTAATTAACACCTGCTGGGAATACAGCTTGTGAATTTTTTCCCATACTGCCTCCTTGTCGGAGGGAGACCTTGGTAAAGCAGACTTCAGGAGCCTGCGAAGGGGAAACGTCTCGACATTCCAATCTGTACCCCTGGGATACTACTTGTAGGATCCAGGGGTCCTGTACGGTCTCAGCGCCATGCTGAGAACTTGTCAGAAGCGGTGGAACGCTTCTGTTCCTGGGAATGGGCTGCCTGCTGCAGTCTTCTTCCCTTTCCTCTATCCCTGGGCAGATATGATCTTATAGGGACGAAAGGATTGAGGCTGAAAAGACGGTGTCTTTTTCTGCAGAGATGTGACTTAGGGTAAAAACGGTGGATTTTCCAGCAGTTGCCGTGGCCACCAGGTCCGATGGACCGACCCCAAATAACTCCTTTATACGGCAATACACCTTTGTGCCGTTTGGAATCTGCATCACCTGACCACTGTCGTGTCCATAAACATCTTCTGGCAGATATGGACATCGCACTTACTCTTGATGCCAGAGTGCAAATATCCCTCTGTGCATCTCGCATATATAGAAATGCATCCTTTAAATGCTCTATAGTCAATAAAATACTGTCCCTGTCAAGGGTATCAATATTTTTAGTCAGGGAATCCGACCAAGCCACCCCAGCTCTGCACATCCAGGCTGAGGCGATCGCTGGTCGCAGTATAACACCAGTATGTGTGTATATACTTTTTATGATATTTTCCAGCCTCCCGTCAGCTGGTCCTTGAGGACGGCCGTATCTATAGACGGTACCGCCACTTGTTTTGATAAGCGTGTGAGCGCCTTATCCACCCTAAGGGGTGTTTTCCAACGCGCCCTAACTTCTGGCGGGAAAGGGTATACCGCCCATAATTTTCTATCGGGGGGAACCCACGCATCATCACACACTTTATTTAATTTATCTGATTCAGGAAAAACTATGGTAGTTTTTTCACATCCCACATAATACCCTCTTTTGTGGTACTTGTAGTATCAGAAATATGTAACACCTCCTTCATTGCCCTTAACGTGTGGCCCTAATAAGGAATACGTTTGTTTATTCACCGTCGACACTGGATTCAGTGTCCCTGTCTGTGTCTGTGTCGACCGACTAAAGTAAACGGGCGTTTTAAAACCCCTGACGGTGTTTTTGAGACGTCTGGACCGGTACTAATTGTTTGTCGGCCGTCTCATGTCGTCAACCGACCTTGCAGCGTGTTGACATTATCACGTAATTCCCTAAATAAGCCATCCATTCCGGTGTCGACTCCCTAGAGAGTGACATCACCATTACAGGCAATTGCTCCGCCTCCTCACCAACATCGTCCTCCTACATGTCGACACACACGTACCGACACACAGCACACACACAGGGAATGCTCTGATAGAGGACAGGACCCACTAGCCCTTTGGAGAGACAGAGGGAGAGTTTGCCAGCACACACCAAAAAACGCTATAATTTTATATAGGGACAACCTTATATAAGTGTTTCTCCCTAATAGCATCTTTATATAGATATTTATATCGCCAATTAGTGCCCCCCCTCTCTGTTTAAACCCTGTTTCTGTAGTGCAGTGCAGGGGAGAGCCTGGGAGCCTTCTCTCCAGCCTTTCTGTGAGAGAAAATGGCGCTGTGTGCTGAGGAGATAGGCCCCGCCCCTTTTCCGGCGGCCTCGTCTCCCGCTCTTTAGTGAAGTTTGGCAGGGGTTAAATATCTCCATATAGCCTCTGGGGGCTATATGTGAGGTATTTTTAGCCAGTATATAGGTTTACATTTGCCTCCCAGGGCGCCCCCCCCAGCGCCCTGCACCCTCAGTGACTGCGTGTGAAGTGTGCTGAGAGGAAAATGGCGCACAGCTGCAGTGCTGTGCGCTACCTTTAGAAGACTGCAAGGGTCTTCAGCCGCCGATTCTGGACCTCTTCTTACTTCAGCATCTGCAAGGGGGCCGGCGGCGCGGCTCCGGTGACCATCCAGGCTGTACCTGTGATCGTCCCTCTGGAGCTGATGTCCAGTAGCCAAGAAGCCAATCCATCCTGCACGCAGGTGAGTTCACTTCTTCTCCCCTCTGTCCCTCGTTGCAGTGATCCTGTTGCCAGCAGGACTCACTGTAAAATAAAAAACCTAAGCTAAACTTTCTCTAAGCAGCTCTTTAGGAGAGCCACCTAGAATTGCACCCTTCTCGGCCGGGCACAAAAATCTAACTGGCTTGGAGGAGGGTCATAGGGGGAGGAGCCAGTACACACCACCTGATCGGAAAGCTTTACTTTTGTGCCCTGTCTCCTGCGGAGCCGCTATCCCCCATGGTCCTTTAAGGAACCCCAGCATCCACTAGGACGATAGAGAAAACAGGGATATAATATACAGTATAATACAGATCAGTGATGACATTGCTGTGTGTGTGTATATTACAGTGTATGAGGTATAACAGGGATATAATATACAGTATAATACAGATCAGTGATGACATTGCTGTGTGTGTGTGTATATTACAGTGTATGAGGTATAACAGGGATATAATATACAGTATAATACAGATCAGTGATGACATTGCTGTGTGTGTGTATATTACAGTGTATGAGGTATAACAGGGATATAATATACAGTATAATACAGATCAGTGATGACATTGCTGTGTGTGTGTGTGTGTATATTACAGTGTATGAGGTATAACAGGGATATAATATACAGTATAATACAGATCAGTGATGACATTGCTGTGTGTGTGTATATTACAGTGTATGAGGTATAACAGGGATATAATATACAGTATAATACAGATCAGTGATGACATTGCTGTGTGTGTATATTACAGTGTATGAGGTATAACGGATATAATATACAGTATAATACAGATCAGTGATGACATTGCTGTGTGTATATATTACAGTGTATGAGGTATAACAGGGATATAATATACAGTATAATACAGATCAGTGATGGCATTGCTGTGTGTGTATATTACAGTGTATGAGGTATAACAGGGATATAATATACAGTATAATACAGATCAGTGATGACATTGCTGTGTGTGTGTGTGTGTGTGTGTGTATATTACAGTGTATGAGGTATAACAGGGATATAATATACAGTATAATACAGATCAGTGATGACATTGCTGTGTGTGTGTGTGTGTGTGTGTATATTACAGTGTATGAGGTATAACAGGGATATAATATACAGTATAATACAGATCAGTGATGACATTGCTGTGTATGTGTATATTACAGTGTATGAGGTATAACAGGGATATAATATACAGTATAATACAGATCAGTGATGACATTGCTGTGTGTGTGTATATTACAGTGTATGAGGTATAACAGGGATATAATATACAGTATAATACAGATCAGTGATGACATTGCTGTGTGTGTGTGTATATTACTGTGTATGAGGTATAACAGGGATATAATATACAGTATAATACAGATCAGTGATGACATTGCTGTGTGTGTGTATATTACAGTGTATGAGGTATAACAGGGATATAATATACAGTATAATACAGATCAGTGATGACATTGCTGTGTGTGTGTGTGTGTGTGTGTGTGTGTGTGTGTGTGTGTGTGTGTGTGTGTGTGTGTGTATATTACAGTGTATGAGGTATAACGGGGATATAATATACAGTATAATACAGATCAGTGATGACATTGCTGTGTGTATATTACAGTGTATGAGGTATAACAGGGATATAATATACAGTATAATACAGATCAGTGATGACATTGCTGTGTATGTGTATATTACAGTGTATGAGGTATAACAGGGATATAATATACAGTATAATACAGATCAGTGATGACATTGCTGTGTGTGTATATTACAGTGTATGAGGTATAACAGGGATATAATATACAGTATAATACAGATCAGTGATGACATTGCTGTGTATGTGTATATTACAGTGTATGAGGTATAACAGGGATATAATATACAGTATAATACAGATCAGTGATGACATTGCTGTGTGTGTGTATATTACAGTGTATGAGGTATAACAGGGATATAATATACAGTATAATACAGATCAGTGATGACATTGCTGTGTGTGTGTGTATATTACAGTGTATGAGGTATAACAGGGATATAATATACAGTATAATACAGATCAGTGATGACATTGCTGTGTGTGTATATTACAGTGTATGAGGTATAACAGGGATATAATATACAGTATAATACAGATCAGTGATGACATTGCTGTGTGTGTGTATATTACAGTGTATGAGGTATAACAGGGATATAATATACAGTATAATACAGATCAGTGATGACATTGCTGTGTGTGTGTATATTACAGTGTATGAGGTATAACAGGGATATAATATACAGTATAATACAGATCAGTGATGACATTGCTGTGTGTGTGTATATTACAGTGTATGAGGTATAACAGGGATATAATATACAGTATAATACAGATCAGTGATGACATTGCTGTGTGTGTGTATATTACAGTGTATGAGATATAACAGGGATATAATATACAGTATAATACAGATCAGTGATGACATTGCTGTGTGTGTGTATATATTACAGTGTATGAGGTATAACAGGGATATAATATACAGTATAATACAGATCAGTGATGACATTGCTGTGTGTGTGTATATTACAGTGTATGAGGTATAACAGGGATATAATATACAGTATAATACAGATCAGTGATGACATTGCTGTGTGTGTGTGTATATTACAGTGTATGAGGTATAACAGGGATATAATATACAGTATAATACAGATCAGTGATGACATTGCTGTGTGTATATATTACAGTGTATGAGGTATAACAGGGATATAATATACAGTATAATACAGATCAGTGATGACATTGCTGTGTGTGTATATTACAGTGTATGAGGTATAACAGGGATATAATATACAGTATAATACAGATCAGTGATGACATTGCTGTGTGTGTGTATATTACAGTGTATGAGGTATAACAGGGATATAATATACAGTATAATACAGATCAGTGATGACATTGCTGTGTGTGTGTATATTACAGTGTATGAGGTATAACAGGGATATAATATACAGTATAATACAGATCAGTGATGACATTGCTGTGTGTGTGTATATTACAGTGTATGAGATATAACAGGGATATAATATACAGTATAATACAGATCAGTGATGACATTGCTGTGTGTGTGTATATATTACAGTGTATGAGGTATAACAGGGATATAATATACAGTATAATACAGATCAGTGATGACATTGCTGTGTGTGTGTATATTACAGTGTATGAGGTATAACAGGGATATAATATACAGTATAATACAGATCAGTGATGACATTGCTGTGTGTGTGTGTATATTACAGTGTATGAGGTATAACAGGGATATAATATACAGTATAATACAGATCAGTGATGACATTGCTGTGTGTATATATTACAGTGTATGAGGTATAACAGGGATATAATATACAGTATAATACAGATCAGTGATGACATTGCTGTGTGTGTATATTACAGTGTATGAGGTATAACAGGGATATAATATACAGTATAATACAGATCAGTGATGACATTGCTGTGTGTGTGTGTGTATATTACAGTGTATGAGGTATAACAGGGATATAATATACAGTATAATACAGAGCAGTGATGACATTGCTGTGTGTGTATATTACAGTGTATGAGGTATAACAGGGATATAATATACAGTATAATACAGATCAGTGATGACATTGCTGTGTGTGTATATTACAGTGTATGAGGTATAACATGGATATAATATACAGTATAATACAGATCAGTGATGACATTGCTGTGTGTGTGTATATTATAGTGTATGAGGTATAACAGGGATATAATATACAGTATAATACAGATCAGTGATGACATTGCTGTGTGTATATATTACAGTGTATGAGGTATAACAGGGATATAATATACAGTATAATACAGATCAGTGATGACATTGCTGTGTGTGTGTATATTACAGTGTATGAGGTATAACAGGGATATAATATACAGTATAATACAGATCAGTGATGACATTGCTGTGTGTGTATATTACAGTGTATGAGGTATAACAGGGATATAATATACAGTATAATACAGATCAGTGATGACATTGCTGTGTGTGTGTATATATTACAGTGTATGAGGTATAACAGGGATATAATATACAGTATAATACAGATCAGTGATGACATTGCTGTGTGTGTGTATTACAGTGTATGAGGTATAACAGGGATATAATATACAGTATAATACAGATCAGTGATGACATTGCTGTGTGTGTATATATTACAGTGTATGAGGTATAACAGGGATATAATATACAGTATAATACAGATCAGTGATGACATTGCTGTGTGTGTGTGTGTATATTACAGTGTATGAGGTATAACAGGGATATAATATACAGTATAATACAGATCAGTGATGACATTGCTGTGTGTGTATATTACAGTGTATGAGGTATAACAGGGATATAATATACAGTATAATACAGATCAGTGATGACATTGCTGTGTGTGTATATATTACAGTGTATGAGGTATAACAGGGATATCATATACAGTATAATACAGATCAGTGATGACATTGCTGTGTGTGTGTATATTACAGTGTATGAGGTATAACAGGGATATAATATACAGTATAATACAGATCAGTGATGACATTGCTGTGTGTGTGTATATTACAGTGTATGAGGTATAACAGGGATATAATATACAGTATAATACAGATCAGTGATGACATTGCTGTGTGTGTGTATATTACAGTGTATGAGGTATAACAGGGATATAATATACAGTATAATACAGATCAGTGATGACATTGCTGTGTGTGTATATTACAGTGTATGAGATATAACAGGGATATAATATACAGTATAATATAAAATAACATCAGGGATTATGCTGCAGGACATACTCACCGTGTGATATCAGGAAGTTAGAATGATCTGAGAAAACAAAGCATTCTGGGTTCTGTAGTCTTTTTGTGGTGAAAACTAGAGCTTCACTGTCATGTGACACATTTGTCTTTTCTATGTCAGCCATTTTGTGTTGGCTTTATACCTTTGTTTTGGTTTTTCGTTTTTCTGTGTATTTGTCTACTGTCACACACAATCTATCTGTATTCAAGCCTGCATTTCACCTGGTTTTAATCAACCACAGAACCTGTGTTAGCTATGAGGGTCTTGGTTTAATCATTTATTGGATATACATTTATTATACACAGATAGTGCCCGGCTCCCCCTGTATTATACACAGATAGTGCCCGGCTCCCCCTGTATTATACACAGATGTTGCCCGGCTCCCCCCTGTATTATACACAGATAGTGCCCGGCTCCCCCTGTATTATACACAGATAGTGCCCGGCTCCCCCTGTATTATACACAGATAGTACCCGGTGCTCTGTATTATACACAGATAGTGCCCGGCTCCCCCAGTATTATACACAGATAGTGCCCGGTGCTCTGTATTATACACAGATAGTGCCCGGCTCCTCCTGTATTATACACAGATAGTGCCCGGCTCCCCATGTATTATACACAGATAGTATGCGGCTCCCCCTGTATTATACACAGATAGTGCCCGGCTCCCCCTGTATTATACACAGATAATCTCTGCTGCACTCTCTGGCATCTAAGGTAAGGCCTGGATTATCTCTGCTGCACATTCTGTATCATCCAAGGCATACCTCACAACTTTTCCCTTCTGTAAAGAGGGACACACGCGCTGTGAAGGGGGCGTGGCCTATGGAAAGGGGCGTGGCTTCGCGGGAGGACCCACAATTGCGAGCCACGCCCCGTTTTCATAACTGAAGGGGCATGCCCAGCGCTCTGTGAGCTGCTGGCATGCCCCATCTCCCTCTGTCTCCAATGAATAGAGGCTCTGCGCATGCGCACAGCGTCTATTCACCGCTGCTCTGCTAAGCAGGGCAGCGAGAGACAGAGCCTCCCAACTGCCCCCCCACCACGGGACACTGCGGCCCGCGGGTGGGACAGCGGGACAGTCCCCAAAAAAACGGGACTGTCCTGCGAAATTCGGGACAGTTGGGAGGTATGCCCAAGGTAAGGCCTGGACTATCTCTGCTGCACATTCTGTATCATCCAAGCTAAGGCCTGGACTATCTCTGCTGCACACTCTCTATCATCCAAAGTAAATCCCGGACTATCTCTGCTGCACACTCTATCATCCAAGGTAAGGCCTGGACTATGTCTGCTGCACATTCTCTATCATCCAAGGTAAGGCCTGGACTATCTCTGCTGCACACTCTCTATCATCCAAGGTAAGGCCCGGACTATCTCTGCTGCACACACTCGATCATCCAAGGTAAGGCCCGGACTATCTCTGCTGCACTCTCTATCATCCAAGGTAAGGCCTGGACTATCTCTGCTGCTCATTTTCTATCATCCAAGGTAAGGCCTGGACTGTGTCTGCTGCACACTCTCTATCATCCAAGGTAAGTCCTGGACTATCTCTGCTGCACACTCTCTATCATCCAAGGTAAGACCCAGACTATCTCTGCTGCATACTCCCTATCGTCCAAGGTAAGGCCTGGACTATCTCTGCTGCTCATTCTCTATCATCCAAGGTAAGGCCCGGACTATCTCTGCTGCACACTCTCTATCATCCTAGGTAAGGCCTGGACTATCTCTGCTGCACTCTCTGTCATCCTAGGTAAGGCCTGGACTATCTCTGCTGCTCATTCTCTATCATCCAAGGTAAGGCCTGGACTATGTCTGCTGCACTCTATCATCCAAGGTAAGGCCTGGTCTGTCTGTGCCCTATGTCTCCATATCCGTGCTACACATTTTGGATGTTCTTAAGAGGTTATTTCTGGGTTATGCATTCCACTTTGTTGGCAAATCCAGAAGTCCCTCATGTTTGTGTTACAGTCGGTGGAGTTAATGTTACATAGAAAATTGAAAAGATTTTTGTCTACATTAAAAATAATAAAAAAACAAAAAACAAAAAAACTTTTAACTGTACATTTGGAATTCCGACCATTTATTGTCAGTGTTAGTAAATGGTGGATGTACTATCTATATTATTATATACCCATTGGGGAGGCACATGATCTATAGCACGAACACTTGTTATATGTTCTGAGTGTTCTTTAAAAGGCAGTGGGTCCCTAACCCCTTTTTATGTCACATACGTGTTCTGTAAGGTGGACTCTTTTGGGGGTATGCCAGTCGTCTAAGCTGCGAACCTCTACCCACCAGAGGTAGGAATTGACTGTTTACCAAGTGAATAAATTGAGGAGAGATAATATTGGGCGTTATAGGTGGTGGGATCAGGTCCAGGCCACCAAACAGTTAAGCCTTTTCAGTCTGTCAGACTCCAGCACGCCGGGCTCCATCTTTCTCCGCCGGCACCGAACGAAACTCTCGCATGACCTCTGCCAAGATGGATACTTGCCGCCAGGCCCGCGCGGAGTGACTAGTACTGCTGCTGCCTCAAGCCCTGGATTCCATGGCCAGCAATTGGGGAGCAGGTAATGGGTCCCGGTCTCTGAGACCTGCACTTAAATCACAGTCTGCCACCCGTCCAGGGAAACAGATGCCGGTACTGACGTTGACCAGGGACTCCACTAGACCATCAGGGCATACGGGGGAAGAGGCGCCTAAGTACTAGTGGTGGAAATGGCAGCACAGGGGAGGGAGTTCCCACCTGTAGCCCCTTCTTTAGCTTTGGGCGCCAGTCCACCGCTGACTTCTTGCCATTTAGCTGTAGCTCCACACTTTCCCTTTAGAGATTCCTGCAGCCATATCAGGCCAGGTCTCCGGGAATGCTGGGTTCAGTCTCCCTGTAAAAACGTCTCCAAGGAGCCAGGTTTTGACGTCACTTATATCCTACCTGCTGCCAAACACAGCTGAGTGGTTGATAAAGCATACAGTACCTCCCAACTTTTGCCTTCAGCGAAGCGGGACCTCCGCGGGCGACCCGAAAAGGGGGGCATGGCCAAGTATGTGAGTGGGCATGGCCTAAGTCGAGTGGGCGTGACCTCGCGGCAAGTACCATTTTTCGACATTTTGGGGGCAGCCCGGCGCTCCCGCAGCAGCTGGACAGCCCCCCGGCTCACTTCCCCTCACTGAATAGATGCTTGATTTGCTTAGCAGAGCAGCGGGTGATCAAAGCCTCTCCCAACTGCCCCCCGCAAGTGGGACAATGCTGCCCTGCGGGAGAGATAGCCGGACAGTGTCCGAATAGCGGGAATCAGGATAGGAGTTCATTGCAGTTATACATTGTATTATTATAGAGAGAGTTAGATTTGGGTGTGGTGTGTTCAAACTGAAATCTAAATTGCAGTGTAAAAATAAAGCAGCCAGTATTTACCCTGCACAGAAACAATATAACCCACTAAAATCTAACTCTCTCTGCACATGTTATATCTGCCCCACCTGCAGTGCAGCATGGTGTTGCCCATTAGAGGAAAATTTTGTTTCGCAATCAACCTTGAATTAGGCTCTAGAGATCTACACTGAAAAGGTCTACAGTCAATAGGTCTACCACTAATGGTAGACATGCTTTAGGTCGACAGGGTTAAAAGGTCAACGGGGTCAAAAGGTCAACATGACAATGGTGGACACACATATGGTAGACACATGGTTTCATCCTTTACCATCCACGTGGACATCGATAGGGAATAGTAACCTTGTCTGAAGCACGGCGAGCGAAGGGAACCATGCGAGGAGATGTGGTACGCTAATGGGGTTTGTTTGTGGCAGAAAAGTGACAAAACACCCCCAAAAATTGTCTACCTTTTTTGTGTCGACCATTTACATGTCCACCTTTTGACCCTGGCCACCATTAGTGGTAGACCTATTGACTGTAGACCTTTTTAGTGCAGATCTCATAATCCACCCCCATTACTGTCATGTACTGTAGATTGTGCTCTGCAGGGTTATCTGCACAGGATGTGGTACAGGATGGGCTCTGTGTAACCCGCCATAAACCTCCTGCCCAGTCCACATCTCCAGCACCTACTCAAGAGCCTCCTTGGGCTTCTTTCTCAGTTACTGGGTACCTTAGTGGATTGGTGAAATCCCCCTGTGGAACCTCCTTTGTTAGCACCACCTAATATGGTCTTAGGATCCGCAGGTAGTGGATCATTTTGCTGGCAGGTCCCGGTTATTTGTTGCCACGGGTTATGGCTTCAAAAAATTTTCTGTTTCCCTACAGTTTAGCTGGTCTTTCCTGCCTCCCTGTGTGTTCACATCATGTGTTCACTAAGTAATTAGCTGTCTGTCTGCAGGGCAAGTACACACATGCCTTTGATGTAGAATTACTCTCCAGGAGCTGTCTGATTGGGCCCTGCCTTCTTTAAGTTACTGCCAGCCCTGTACTCAGTGCTGGTTATAGTGTCTCTAAGGTCAGACTTTTCCGAAGCTTTTCGCTAGCATTCATACGGGATACTGGGGTCTTAGGGGGTCATTCCGACCTGATCGCTTGCTACTGTTTTTCTCAGCGCAGCGATCAAGTCATTACTGCGCATGCGTATGCACTGCAATGCGCAGGTGCATCGTACGGGTACAAAGCGGATCGTTGCTGGGCGATGGATTTAACGAAGAATCCATTTGCATGGGCGATCGCAAGGAGATTGACAGGAAGACGGCGTTTATGGGTGTCAACTGACTGTTTTCTGGGAGTGTCCAAGCGTTTGCAGGGCGAGTGTCTGACGTCAATTCCGGTCCCGGACAGGCTGAAGTGATCGCAGTGGCTGAGTAAGTTTTGGGCTACTCAGAAACTGCACAATTTTTTTTTGCAGAGCTCGGCTGCACAGGCGATCGCACACTTGCAAAGCGAAAATACACCCCCCTATGGGCAGCGACTATGCGTTTACACGGCTGCTAAAAACAGCTAGCGAGCGATCAACTCGGAATGATCCCCTTAGTACGATGGGGTATAGATGGGGTCAAAAGGAACCGGTGCACTTTAAATTTCTTCCACTGAGTGTGCTGGCGCCTCCCCTCTATGCCCCCTACCGCAGCCAGTTTAGAAAAATGTGCCCTCAGGAGAGGATGCCACTCTGAAGCTCCAGAGGATTTTCTTCAGTTTATTTTAAACTTACTGTTTGGGCAACAACTTATCTGCCCTGTGGGAGTTAGGGGGGAAGGGTCACCGGCCTCTGCAAGGTGTCAGAGCCGCTTCCCTGCTGCAGGACCACCGTCCTGAGAGGTTGTTGTACCGTGGGCACAGCGCCTTAGCGCACACAAACACAGCACGCCGCACACCCCTAACATATGCCTGAAGGTGAGAAGAGTGTGAGTACAAACCGGGGGTCCCTCTAGTGGGGTCCCCTGGTTCTTGGTGCAGCACAACCACAGGGTCGGCACCCTGGGGAGATCCCATAGCCCCCCAGCATTAACTGACCAGCGGTTTGGTGGAAACAGGTATTCATACTGTGTTTGGCACCATAGGAGACAGTTTCCAGTATAACTAAAATACGTAGCTCCGGCACCATTACAGGGGGCGGAGCTAACTCAGAGCTGGACCAGCGGCTTCTTGGCACCTACCTCTGCTTCCAGCAGCACCAGCACAGCACACGGCTCCTCCAGGGACACTCAGGATACACAGGAAACTGGTACAGGGGTGTAAATAAGGGGGAGAGCCGCTATTATACATGAAATAGTGTCCTCACAGTATAAAATACAGCCTGCAGTTTTACTGAGTCTGCTAGGCTTGGGTATACTGGTCTCTGCTCTCTGGGTCTCCTACTCACATACAGTCTGGGCAGGCTTGCTTGTATCGTGTCTGTGTGTTGTGTGTTGTGTGTGAGTGCTTTGACTTATATAAACATGGTAAAACACCAATTATGCAGGGTATGTAATACCAGATTCTCCCCCTCCGTGGCTGGTTCCCTCTCATATGAACAATGCAGCCAGTCCTCTCAAGTCAGTGAGAAAGCTGAGGGGGCGGTTCAAGAGCCATCCTGGTTAGTTTCTATAAAATCCATGATGGCGGACATGTTCTCTCAGCTCTCTGCCATTAGTCAGAAAATGCAGCAACTGCAGCAGGCTGTAGCAGACCTGGCTGCAAGGGCAGATGACAGACGGACCCCTCTCCCTAGCTCAGGGCCACATAAGAGTGGGCTCCCTCAAACCAGAGACCGCCCTCATAGTGATGTTTTCATGGAGACTGTTGAGGCTTATCAAGATAAGTAAGTAAATTTGTCAATGTTTTTTTTTTAAAATGCAGTGTGCCTTTTATTGTTCTAAAAATTGTTCAAAACTTTCTTTTAGCTTCGCTGATTGATATATTGGCTGTCATTTGCGAGCACATGACGCTCGTGTTCTTGCCAACTCCGATTTGTACAAGATTGCGAAGGACAAGCAGGGTGGATGGCTTTTTCCCAGAGAGGTAAAAATAGATAGCTAGATATATATTGTGGCAGGAGAGGTACTTTGCCACCTGTAAGCTACACACAGGGTCCTGGGGGTGGATGGAAGTGTGGATGGACTGGGTTCCCATCCATTTGGCCCAGACCAGGTCTTATAGGCTTCTTAGCCCAAGTAGCTGCTTCATCAGCCAGCACCTGAGTGCTGGGTATAAAGCAGAGTCTCTCCCATGAGTCAGGGCTCCTGAAGGCAGTTAGTGTCCAGGTGATAGACCTGATAGGGACAGTGAGATCCGGAGGGCTGCGGCACTAGTGTCAGGATGCCGGGACCTGAAGGGTTCCTTATTAGGTAAGAGGGAGTGAGGCAGGGCCTAACCTCCTTGGTTGTTTATAATAAAGACAGTGATCTTTGTTGTATGTGTATCTTTGTTTTTGAGCTACCTGAATAAAAGGTATTTGTTGTTTTTGCACAAGCCTGGAGTCGGTCGCTGGTGGAATTTTTGTAGCAGAGCACATTCTAGCAAGTCTACTGTTACAAAATATATATATTTTTTATTCTCCCCTACAATGTTTCTTTAAATGGTTTGCCAGATTTCACTTTTGGTTGTAAATTGTGATGGAATATGTGTGGCCTATAGTGTTCCTCTTTTTAAAAGGTTTATTGAAATCGGAGTCACTGTGTCAGGTCTCTGGTGTTGTCTGTCCCTGGCGGGGTCACTAGTGGGTCAGGGTTGGTGCGATGTACAAAGCGTGGAGACAATATAAAAGTCCTGCGCATATGCGCTGATGTTTATTAGCACAGAGGTCACAGAGCAGATGGTATAACAATGAATAATAACTGAAGACCGGCAATATAGAAAACAATGATTAATAAATGAATCCAAAAGCAACTGAAAGTCTCTTGCAACGAAATATGAAATAACTTGATACTGAATGCAAATGATATAAACAGAACTCCGGTAATACTTGAAAGCACACAGTCTCTATATAGCAAATAAACTACCAAGGTAGAGATGGCGCTGACAGGTGTTGTAAGTCCTCAAGCTGCTGAATGAAAGGGCTAGTTAAACCCTTAATAAGAACAAAGAGGTTGAAAACAATTCAGCGCTACTAACTAGTTAGATAATAAGAAGAAGATATTTTATTAAGAACATATGATATCAATTTCATGTGTATTGACAAATAGTAACTGTTGCAACAGATAATTAATATTAAAGAAATAATGGTACCAAAATTCAAAAATTAAAAAATATAAAAAAATATGTAGAGCAAGATCAACACTGCTTAATTTTGAAGAATAAATTCATGAAATGCTGGGTATAATGCAAGAGGCCTTATCCTGGGGGAATAGACGGTGTTACCAGTTCACTTATGGCGAGTCCTCCAATCGGTTAGCACTCCTGGTGATAAAGACTGGGACTCCTAAACTACAAGACGTGCCACTAATCCGCTTATTGGGAACGGTGATCATTATGGACTAAGTACTGGGAAGATAATCACATCAGGACCTTGCTACGGCCCAATTCCCACACCACTACCAGCAAAAGATAATCACAACAAGTGAGAGGATCTCCACTTCCACGGAGTGCTAACCGATTGGAGGACTCGCCATAAGTGAACTGGTAACACCGTAATTATCTGTTGCAACAGTTACTATTTGTCAATACACATGAAATTGATATCATATGTTCTTAATAAAATATCTTCTTATTATTATCTAACTAGTTAGTAGCGCTGAATTGTTTTCAACCTCTTTAGTCTCTATATAGCACAAGTTTTTATGGCCACACCAACCAGTAAATCTATTTCTCCTAGTCCGTAAATGATGCTGGGGACTTCATAAGGACCATGGGGTATAGACGGGCTCCGCAGGAGATAGGGCACCTAAAAAGAACTTTGACTATGGGTGTGCACTGGCTCCTCCCTCTATGCCCCTCCTCCAGACTTCAGTTAGAGAACTGTGCCCAGAGGAGATGGACAATACAAGGCAGGATTTAGCAATCCAAGGGCAAGATTCATACCAGCCCACACCAATCATACCATGTAACCTGGAACATAAATAACCAGTTAACAGTATGAACAAAACAACAGTAGCGGTCCAAGACCTATTCCAACTGTAACATAACCCTTATGTAAGCAACAACTATATACAAGTTTTGCAGAGTTTCCGCACTGGGACGGGCGCCCAGCATCCTCTACGGACTAGGAGAAATAGATTTACCGGTAGGTTTAAAATCTTATTTTCTCTTACGTCCTAGAGGATGCTGGGGACTCCGTAAGGACCATGAGGTTTATACCAAAGCATCCAATCGGGCGGGAGAGTGCGGACGACTCTGCAGCACCGACTGAGCAAACGGTAGGTCCTCATCAGCCAGGGTATCAAACTTGTAGAATTTAGCAAAAGTGTTTGACCCCGACCACGTCGCCGCTCTGCAAAGTTGTAAAGCCGAGACGCCTCGGGCAGCCGCCAAAGAAGAGCCCACCTTCCTAGTGGAATGGGCCTTAACCGAATTTGGTACCGGCAATCCAGCCGTAGAGTGAGCCTGCTGAATCGTATTACAGATCCAGCGAGCAATAGTCTGCTTTGAAGCAGGAGCGCCAATCTTATTGGCCGCATACAGGACAAACAGAGCCTCTGTTTTCCTAATTCTAGCCGTCCTGGCTACATACATTTTTAAGGCCCTGACTGCGTCCAGGGATCTGGAATCCTCCAGGTCACCGGTAGCCACAGGCACCACTATAGGTTGATTCATATGGAACGACGAAACCACTTTAGGCAAAAATTGCAGACGTGTCCTCAATTCAGCTCGATCCACATGAAAAATCAAGTAGGGGCTCTTGTGTGATAGAGCCGCCAATTCTGACACTCGCCTTGCTGATGCTAAGGCCAACAACATTACTACCTTCCAGGTAAGAAATTTCAACTTCACCTTGTTAAGCGGTTCAAACCAGTGTGATTTTAGGAACTGCAACACCACGTTCAGGTCCCATGGTGCCACTGGAGGCACAAAAGGGGGCTGGATGTGCAGCACTCCCTTTACAAACGTCTGGACTTCTGGAAGAGAAGCCAATTCATTCTGAAAGAAAATCGAGAGGGACGAAATCTGCACCTTAACCGAGCCTAATTTCAGGCCCATATCCACTCCTGTCTGTGGGAAGTGGAGAAAACGACCCAGATGAAAATCTTCCGTAGGTGCATTCTTGGTCTCACACCAAGACACATACTTTCGCCAGATACGGTGATAGTGCTTTACCATCACCTCCTTCCTAGCCTTTATTAAAGTAGGGATGACCTCTTCCGGAATCCCCTTTTTTGCTAGGATTCGGCGTTCAACCGCCATGCCGTCAAACGTAACCGCGGTAAGTCTTGAAATACACAGGGCCCCTGCTGCAACAGGTCTTCCCTCAGAGGAAGAGGCCAGGGGTCTCCTGTGAGCATCTCTTGTAGTTCCGAGTACCAAGCCCTTCGAGGCCAGTCCGGGACAACGAGTATCATCTGTACTCTTCTTCGTCTTATGATCCTCAACACTTTCGTGATGAGAGGAAGAGGAGGGAACACGTAGACTGATTCGAACACCCACGGTGTTACCAGTGCGTCTACTGCTACTGCCTGAGCGTCCCGAGACCTGGCGCAATACCTCCGAAGTTTTTTGTTGAGGCGTGACGCCATCATGTCTATTTGAGGAGTTCCCCAAAGACGTGTTACGTCTGCAAAGACTTCTTGATGAAGTCCCCACTCTCCTGGATGGAGATCGTGTCTGTTGAGAAAGTCTGCTTCCCAGTTGTCCACTCCCGGGATATAGACAGCCGACAGAGCGCTTACATGATTTTCCGCCCAGCGAAAGATCCTTGTGGCTTCCGCCATCGCGACTCTGCTTCTTGTCCCGCCTTGGCGGTTCACATGAGCCACTGCTGTGACATTGTCTGATTTGAATCAGAACCGGAAGGTTTCAAAGAAAACTCTCCGCTTGTCGAAGGCCGTTGTAAATGGGCCTGAGTTCCAACACATTGATGTGTAGACAGGACTCCTGGTCTGACCAAAGACCCTGAAAAGTCTTTCCCTGTGTGACCGCTCCCCAACCTCGGAGGCTGGCTTCCGTGGTAACCAGGATCCAGTCCTGAATCCCGAACCGGCGACCCTCCAGCAGGTGAGCACTTTGCAACCACCACAGGAGAGCCACTCTGTTCCTGGGGACAGAGTTATATTCCGATGTAAATGCAGATGGGACCCGGGCCACTTGTCCAGAAGGTCCCATTGAAAAGTCCTTGCATGGAACCTTCCGAAGGGAATAGCCTCGTAGGCCGCCACCATTTTCCCCAGAACTCGAGTGCATTGGTGAACTGACACCCTTTTCGGTTTTAGCAGGTCTCTGACCATGTTCTGGATGTCTTGGGCTTTCTCTATTGGAAGGAAGACCTTCATTTGTTCCGTATTCAGTATCATACCTAGGAACGGTAGTCGAGTTGTCGGAATCAACTGTGACTTCGGTAGATTTTGAATCCAACCGTGTTGCTGGAGCACTCTCAGAGAGAGCGCCACACTGCTCAGCAATTTCTCTCTTGATCTCGCTTTTATCAGGAAATCGTCCAAGTATGAGATAATTGTGACTCCATGCTTGCGCAGGACCACCATCATTTCCGCCATTATCTTGGTGAAAATCCTCGGGGCCGTGGAAAGTCCAAATGGCAACGTCTGAAATTGGTAATTACAATCCTGTACAGCGAATCTCAGGTATTCCTGATGGGGGGCATATATGGGGACATGAAGGTACGCATCCTTTATGTCCAGAGACACCATAAACTCCCCCTCCTCCATGTTGGCTATTATTGCTCTGAGAGATTCCATTTTGAATTTGAATCTTTTTATGTACAGGTTTAGGGATTTCAGATTCAAAATCGGTCTGACCGAACCGTCCGGTTTCGGGACCACAAATAGGGTTGAATAGTAACCTCTTCCCTGCTGGTGCAGGGGAACCTTGATTATCACTTGCTGTATACACAGTGTTTGAATTGCAGCTAACACTACATCCCTTTCCGATGTGGAAGCTGGTAGGGCCGATTTGAAAAATCGGCGCAGGGGCACCTCCTCGAATTCCAATTTGTAACCCTGTGAAACTATTTCCAACACCCAGGGATTCAGGTCCGAACTGACCCAGGCCTGACTGAAAAGTCGAAGACGTGCCCCCACCGGTGCGGACTCCCTCAGGGGAGCCCCAGCGTCATGCTGGGGGTTTTGGAGCAGCCGGGTAGGACTTTTGTTCCTGGGCACCTGACGAAGCAGGTGCTCTCTTGCTTCTGCCCTTACCTCTGGCGAGGAAAGAGGATCCCGACCTCTTTTGGACTTGTGCGACCGAAAGGACTGCATCTGATAGGGTGTTACTTTCTTTTGCTGTTGGGGAATATATGGTAAAAAAATTGATTTACCTGCTCTAGCTGTGGAAACCAGGTCCGTCACCCTTATAGGGTAGTACTTCCATATATTTTTGGAACCCGCATCACCCGTCCATTGGCGAATCCATAAGGATCTTCTCGCTGAGATAGACATGGCATTGGCCCTAGACGCTAGCAATCCAATGTCCCTTTGAGCATCCCTCATAAATAAGACTGCGTCTTTATTATGGGCTAGATTTAGGAATATAGTGTCCTTATCCATAGTATCAAATTGATCTGTCAGCTCATCTGTCCAAGCTGCAATTGCGCTACACACCCATGCCGACGCAATTGTCGGTCTTAGCACAGCACCCGTATGAGAATAAATACACTTTAAGGTAGTCTCTTGCCTGCGATCTGCAGGGTCCTTAAGGGCTGCTGTGTCAGGAGACGGTAGCGCCACTTTCTTGGACAAGCGCGTCAGGGCCTTGTCCACAGTGGGGGGTGATTCCCAAATCTCCCTGTCCTGCTTAGGGTAAGGGTATGCCATAAAAATTATTTTGGGTATCTGCGGTCTCTTATCCGTAGTCTCCCAAGCTTTTTCAAATAACTCATTTAATTCATGAGATGTGGGAAAATTAATAATCTGTTTCTTTCCCTTAAACATGTGTACCCTTGTGTCGGGGACCGAGGGTTCATCCTCAATATGCAACACATCCCTTATTGCCACAATCATACACTGAATGGTTTTAGTCACCCTAGGGTGCAATTTTACTTCGTCATAGTCGACACTGGAATCAGAATCCGTGTCGGTAGTAGTGTCTTGTGTTAAGGGACGCTTTTGAGACCCCGACGGGCCCTGTGAGTCGGTCCAATCTGAGGATTGACCGCCTGATGTCCCCCTAAACCAGCCTTATCGAGCCTTTTATGTAAAGATGCCACGCTTGCATTCAACATATGCCACAAGTCCATCCAATCTGGAGTCGGCACAACTGACAGAGACTCACCACTCATTTGCTCCACCTCCTCCTTGGAGAAGCCTTCCGCCTCAGACATGTGAGATAGAGAATGCCAGCACACACCCAGCGCTTAAAAAACTGGAATATATGACCAGATTGCGCTGTTATATGTATATAATTGTAATCTCCACTCACTGCGTCACCAAAGTGCCCCCCTCCCTCTTTTTTCCAACCTGTGAAGCTCAGCAGGGGAGAGAACAGGGAGCCAGCGTTTCCTCGTGTAGTCTCTGTGGAGAAAATGGCGCTGGTTAGTGCTGAGGATCAAGCCCCGCCCACCCGACGGCGGGCTTCGGTCCCATGAACTTTCTATAAAAAAATGGCGGGGGTTACCGGATTTACTGTGCCACAGCCTAATCCATGCTTATCAATGCCAAATATGAGGAATATTGCTGCCCAGGGCGCTTTCCCCCTGCGCTCTGCACCCTTCAGTGCCTGCTTGTGTGTGTGTGACTGGGAGCAATGGCGCGCAGCTTACCTCATGAAGATCTGATGTCTTCTGCCTTCTCATACTCACCCGGCTTCTATCTTCGGCATCTGTGAGGAGGACGGCGGCGCGGCTCCGGGACGAACCCCAGGTGAGACCTGTGTTCCGACTCCCTCTGGAGCTAATGGTGTCCAGTAGCCTTAGAAACAGTGCCCAACTTGACAAGCCAGCTCTGCTTCTCTCTCCTCGGTCCCACGATGCAGGGAGCCTGTTGCCAACAGGACTCCCTGAAAATAATAAACCTAACAGAATTATTTTTCCACAGAAAACTCTGGAGAGCTCTCTGCAGTGCACCCAGTCTCCTCTGGGCACAAGATCTAACTGAGGTCTGGAGGAGGGGCATAGAGGGAGGAGCCAGTGCACACCCATAGTCAAAGTTCTTTTTAGGTGCCCTATCTCATGCGGAGCCCGTCTATACCCCATGGTCCTTACGGAGTCCCCAGCATCCTCTAGGACGTAAGAGAAAAGCTGGTATAACTGCTGAGAAGCACAGATGGTATGCTGATAATGAAGTGCACAGGTAAGTAATGAAAAGAACACCTGAGGAGAGTCTCTTACTGCTGATGGGTTTGTGGCTGGAGTCTGGAGTAACAGGAGAGCTGTAGAAATGGTAACTGGAACAGTGAAGATAACCACGGGGGAACGCTGGAAACAGGAACACGGGAACCAGGAGAACTAGGCACACCGTATGTGACTTATTGTCCGAGGCAATGTGAGTAAGCCACGGACTGGAACTTATACCCCTTGCTCTGCGGTGATTGGTCACTGAACTCTGGCTGGAAGCACAGCGCTGGATTGGATGCCGGGATCAGCTGAGTGCAGATGTCATGGCAGCGTCCATACAGGCCGGATGCCGGCACACAGCAGAATACACACACAGGACCAGACTCAGGGGTACTCAGCGACACGGGACATAACCTCCGGAGGCCTGCACACCAGCGCGCTGGTAAGTGAGATGCAGCAGACCGCCGATTCCTGACACACTGTAGATTGCTGTCACCTGCTTCACCCCCATACCTGTTTCAGCAAACAAGTGATACTCATACTCTTGTATTTCTTTTCAGAAATCCAAGACAGTGGATGAGGTGGACATCCCAGTCCACACCATTGGGGATGCAGCCTACCCTTTGCGGCACTGGCTAATGAAGGGATACACCCAGCATTTGCAGCTGTCTCCCATCCAAGTGGCATACACCCACACTCTGAGTCCGACATGGATGGTGGTGGAGAATGCCTTTGGCCGCCTGGAAGGACGTTGGAGCTGCCTCATGAAGAGAAATGATGTTGACCTAAAGTTTATGCCCCATGTAGTAGCGGCCTGCTGTGTCCTTTCTCAACATATGTGAGCTGCAGAAGAAACAGTTTCCAGAGGAGTGGACTGTGCAGGACCCTGAAGTGACACCCTCTAGTGTACACTAGTGCCAAACTCATTAGGGAAACCATTTGTACCCACCTTAACGAGATGATAAATGATTAATGCACAGGCATATATAGAGTAAAACTTGGCATAAAATTATAACATGTAGGAAACACATAGCAAACATATTAATATAAAACACAAGAAACCCCAAACCCAACCCCCCCCCCCTCCCCTAAACATGAACATTGTAACCTTATAAGTTACTGACCAAAACGATCAAAGTTAAATACACAGGCCAAGGCAAAGACTTCCTATGATAATTACCTATATACTTTGTAATCTGGAGACGAGGGATTAGGGTTAGGAGGGTCATAGTAGGGACCTCTGGAATATGGGGGGTAACTGTGCTCGGGGACAGTAGAGTCCTGAATAGCTGGGTACATATGGGTACCCTGAATATGAGGTAAGATGCGTTCCAGGAACTGAAATTGCCGGTCTTGGTAGTCGCACAAGATGCGTTCTTGGTGTCCCATTATCTGCGTTATGAAGAATTGCTGCAGCTCTCTTTCCGCCTCTATAAAACGGACTTGGCGGGCATCTTCCTGTTGCTGCATATTGTTGTCCATGTCGCGCAGTTCTTCAAGCAGCTCCGTGGTCATTGCCCGTGCAGCCAGCTCCACTTTGGTGACTTTGTGTTTCCTCTTGGGAACTGTATATACTGCAAGGGGAGTAAAAGGGCATATAAGAAAAAGCAGTGGTGTGATCGTACGCATTTGTGGCCTGCTCCCACCTGCACTAGATACACTCTGCGACAGTAAACTTTATGGTGGGTGGTTTCGTGGTGTATAGTGCAAAATTCATGTTTATTGCAATGCGGGTGTTTAGAAAAAAATTATAATAATAAGGAGCGCTTGATTGTTTAAATTAAAATTAGAACGCCAAGGGGGCGTGGCCTGGCAGGAGAAGAGAAGACGTGCTTTCATTACACTCCTCTCTCCTGGTTTTATAATTATCAATAAAGCTCCCCCCTGGGCCGTCCCAACTCACCTCCGGAGGCTCCCCAGTACACCCACAGCCTACTGTGCCCGGCAGTGTCCGCCGCGGAGCCGGGGAGCTGTTTTTACGGCTCCCGCAGGTTGCGGCCTAGGACCTCCAGAAGCCGGGGACTCGCGTACTCCCGGCGCCCGCGTTTTGAGCTCCACGGCGGAGCCGCGGCGCCGGAAAGAGCTGCGGACCCCCCCGAAGCCCCTGGATCCCTCCAGATTACTCCACTGACCCCCAGGGAGGACACCCTATGAGGCAACGAGCTGTGGGGACCCCTGATAGTGCAGGAGAGCCGGGAGGCACACATGCTGAGAGAAGTGCGGCGGCCATCTTGGTTTTTTATAAAGGGAGCTGCTGCAGCTGTAGAAATCACTGAGATAAGCATCCCCAGCCGGCCTGCTCTCCTAGGTGACAACTGCTGATGTCCTAATTCTCTTCTACCTGCTGATCCCTGGACCCTGCGACAGAGAAGCCACTGGGGTGAAACATACCACTTTCATTCATCTCTATCTCACAGCATCTATTGAATAGAGCTGCTGGACCCGAAGTGTGTACCTGACCTCCCGATCCCCTCTCCCGGCTGGGAACCTTTAATCGGCCCCACAAGACGCAGGATGGAGATTACCCTCTGCCTCGCCATGTGTGTTATCGCTCTTCTGATGTAGCGCAGACCATCTGCCCGCCACCACCCGTGTCTTTTATGCTTACCTAAATCTTCGCTATATTCTGCGAGAGCCTGAGCTTCTTTATTTTTATCTTCATCCCGTCTGCGGAGCCTCACCCCTCTGGAATGCCTTCTAGAAAGGTCAAAGGGGCGCTGCCCCCGAGAGTATCTTTCCCGCCTCAGAAGTCGACATCTGCCGCCTCTTCTCTACGGAAGTCCCCGGCTGTCGCCTCTCCGCAAGCTGCCCCCAGCGGCCCTATCTCATCGCCGGGGTTTGACCCTGATTCTGATGCACCTCTCACAGTTAAAACGCTGTACCAGGCCCTCTCAACATTCAAATCTGAGTTGACGCAGGACCTCACCGCAGCCCTTCGGGAGGTTAAGACGGAGCTGCACGCTATAGGAGACCGTACGGACCATCTAGAGAGGAAAGTAGAGGAATTGGTCTCGTCTCATAACGACCTCATAACGGCTCACGACCAGCAGCAAAGTGACCTTGAGGCGTTTAAACTCAAGATTGCGGATATAGAGGACAGATCCCGGCGGAACAATATTAAGATCCGAGGCATCCCCGACTCCGTGCAGAACTCCGAGTTGGAAAACTATGCTACTGTCTTGTTCCAGAAGCTTCTACCTAAAGCTGACACTAGAGAGCTGCTTATTGATCGGATCCATAGACTGCCTAAACCACGCTCAGTTGCCCCCTCGCTCCCGAGAGATACACTCCTGAGAGTGCATTTCTTCACAATCAAAGAAAACATCCTGAGGGCAGCCAGAGAGGCGGGCGACTCCGACTCGGATGTCCTTGGCGGTCTACAACTGTTCCCGGACTTCTCCGCCCTAACCTTGGCCAAGCGACGAGCATTCCTTCCCGTCACGTTGGCACTTCGCGATCAAGACATCACGTACAGATGGGGTTTTCCAGTGAAGCTTATCATCTCGTACGAAAACAAGTCTTACACAGTGACTTCATTGGAGACGGGAGTCAAATTATTGGCGGAGTGGGATATCTCTGTTACACTACCTCCTGGATCCAAGAAACAGCCCACCGTTCGCTCAGAATGGGTCACCGCATGACATTGATACACCCAGCTTGGGTTTTCAAGTTGAACTGTTTCTGATACCGTTACTACAGAATTGACTTCGCCATTGTTCTTGATAAGGTCACGTGAGTTGTCCTATGTGCTCTTGTGATAATGGCGTACCAGCCTTTCATCTTATATCGTGTATCTGTTTTTTCTTTCTTATTTCTCATGTGCTCTCATGTGTATTGTAGGTATGCATATTTACCTCTGCTTACTCTTGTTTTTGTTTTTCTCTGTTCAGTTTCATGGGTGGTGGCGCTAGGCCACATGTTCCCCCCTGGTAATATACTACTGCACTTTTTTACCTCCCTTGCAGTGGTTATGCCGACCCGATATACTGGGTCGTTTTGGTTTTTTTCTTCCCCCCCACCTCCCCGTACCCCCCCTCCAATCCCCCACCCCCAGTTTTATGATGTAGGTACTCGCTGCTCGAGACAATTCTATCTAGCTAGGCGTCAAGACCCTTCGCCTTTCACAACGTACATTAGCTTGTTCCGATGGTTCGGGTATTATCAATGAATGTTAAGGGGCTGAATTCCCCTAATAAACGTAGGCTAGCTCTGGGTTATTTTACTAAGAATAAAGCTGATATTGTTGCCCTGCAGGAGACACACTTTTCATATGTTGCACCCCCTATTTTCAAAGATCGCAGATTCCCTCTAGGTTATTTCGCCAACGGCCCTTTTAAGAGGAACGGTGTGGCCATATTGTTTAGAGACTCCATCTCCTTCACTCTACACTCCCAGATAGCGGATAAAAACGGCCGGTATCTTATACTGAGCGGCCTTTTAAACGAAAAACCGGTAACTCTGGTCTCGGCATATGCCCCGAACTCACACCAAGTTGCCTTTATCCGAAAGTTATGTGTAATTATTCATAAGATTCGTAAGGGCTCCCTTTTGCTCATGGGGGATTTTAACTTAGTCCTCGACCCTAAGCTGGACAGGTCTCCCAGGACCTCTTCCCCCACTTCAGTCTCCCCCAACGCCCCTTCCTTAGCCTTTCGTAACCTCTTGGCTGAATTTGATCTCTACGACATATGGCGAGTGCAAAACCCCACAGGAAGGGAGTACACTTATTATTCCTCAGTCCACAACTCTTACTCCCGTATTGATTTTATATTTTCGGACAAATGGACCCTCCAGTTCGCCAAATCTTTAGATATTCTCCCTATAACTTGGTCAGACCACGCCCCGCTGATTCTTAAATGGAGTGTAGCTAACCAACACTGTCCCCCCTGTCCTTGGAGACTCTCTCCCCATTTGCTGTCTAACCCAGTTTCAAAAAAAATTATAGCCGACAGTATTTCATCCTATTTGGAGTTTAATTCTCCTTCAGACACGTCCACCCTGAACTTCTGGTGCGCACTTAAAGCTGTTACCCGGGGAGCAGCGATTCAGGCAGGAGCACAGCTCAAGAAACTGAATCTACAACGCCAGGCCGATTTGGAACTCAAACTGAAGGACTTAGAGGACAAAAATCAAGCTAGACCTACGAAATCTTTACAGAAGCAGCTAGTAGATATTAGGTCCCAACTTCAGACATTGCTAATGGCGCGCACCCAGGCTTCATTAAATAGGATACGTCAGAAGTTTTACCTAGCGGGGAACAGGCCGGGGAAAATGCTCGCCCGGAAGCTTAGGGCTCAGCAAGCTCGGAATAGAATCAAGCTCATTATATCCCCCACAGGCACCAACATTTCTAACCCGAGGGAGATAGCGAATCAGTTTGCCAACTTCTACTCCCATCTCTATAACCTCTCGGCAGATCCTGACACCCCACAACCTACTCCTTCCTCTATCAACTCCTTCTTAGCGGATTTAAACCTCCCAAATATTTCAGACGATCAATTAGCATTGCTGAATGCCCCATGGTCCTTATCAGAAACCCTCCAAGTGATCAAATCCCTCCCCCAGGGTAAGGCACCGGGCCCGGATGGCTTTATTAATGACTTTTATGTTTCGTTCCAGGACCTTCTAGCTCCCTCCTTAGTGGCGGTCTACACCAATATTACCTCGCAGGGCACCCTCCCTCAGGAGATGCTCGAGGCGCGTATTGTCACGATCCCTAAACCGGGCAAAGATGTGACCTCTTGCCAAAATTATCGTCCCATTGCGTTACTGAATGGGGATATTAAAATATACGCTAAATTAATAGCCTCTCGGCTGAACGCCCTCCTCCCCTCCCTGATACATCCGGACCAAGTTGGTTTTATCCCGGGAAGACAGGCGTCCGATAATACACGCCGGGTCTTTAATCTTGTTGATTCCCTAACCCCCGAGCAAGGTCTCCTTCTGCTATCTTTGGATGCAGAGAAGGCCTTTGATCGTTTAAACTGGCCTTATATGCGAGAAGTCCTAGTCAAATTCGGCCTGCGCGATCGCATCCTCTCCTCGATATTAGCCCTGTATAGCTCTCCGACGGCCCGGGTATTTAGTAATGGTTTTTTATCTCGCCCTTTTCCAATCTATAATGGCACCCGCCAGGGCTGCCCCCTCTCCCCTCTCATATTCGTACTAGCCATTGAACCGCTGGCAGCTAGGCTACGAGCGGACCCACAGTTCCCTGGACTGCGATTAGGCACCACGTCGCATAAACTATGTCTGTTCGCAGACGATGTTCTCCTATTCGTAACAGACCCAGCCACAACTCTCCCCCATCTGCATACTGTTTTAGATAGCTACTCTGCAGCATCGTATTATAAACGAAATGCCTCTAAGACGGGTGGTCTGCCCATTAACCTCTCTAACTCCTTGCCCCTATTACGCACTAAGTATCCGTATAACTGGAAAACATCCTCGATACGATACCTGGGTATTCTCATTCCCCCATCTGCCTCCTCTGTATTTGATGTCAATCTCCCTCCTCTGCTGTCCTCCCTCCAGATGTTCACCAAATCATGGCTCAACTATGAAGTTTCTTGGTTGGGCCGTCTGGCCGCCTTTAAAATGTCGCTGCTCCCTAAGTTAATGTTCTTGTTCCGAATATCCCTTTTATCTTCCCTAAAAAGTACCTAGATAAGGCCACTACAATCCTCACTAACTATATATGGTCTTCGCGCCCGCCTAAACTTGCTCGCGCAAGGATGTCTCTACCAAGGAGAGCCGGTGGCCTAGATATGCCCAATTTATCACTGTACCAAGAGGCCTCCCTTCTTGCCCAGATTAAAGAGTTTTACAAAGATGTATGTCCGGAGTGGACGTGTCTGGAGGAGGCAGCCTGCCCCCGTTTTCCCTTGAAGGATCTTTTTTGGATTCCTAGGCCCTTTCGCCCACAGTGCTTAAATATCCTCCCCTCTACCCGAGCCACACTCCAGATTTGGGACAAACTGACTGCGGCCATATCCCCTTCCTATCATAATCTCTCTCTGATTTCACTACGAACGGTAGCCGCTCTAGTCCCTAATCTTGGCCTGGCGGGCTGGAGGTCCAGAGGGGTGGAGGTCCTGGGAGACTTGTTTAATGGGTCCGTATTTGCCTCTTTTTCTGATATCCAGAGACGCTTCTCCCTACCAGACACTGAGAGGCTTCGATATTATCAAATACAGCACTGGTGGACTAGCCTCCACCTCTCCCCCTCCCTACCATCACATGATATCCTGCAAGTCACAGGCCGATTTTCTAACGCTACTTCCAGAGGGGAGATTTCCTTCTGGTATAAAACATTACTCTCACTACTCCCTGTTTCTAAATCTAGAGCCCAAGTTAGGTGGGAGGCGGATGTGGGATGTGTTCTCCAAGATTCTCAATGGCAACACATTTTTACGTCATCCTTCACTATGTCCAAATGCCTGAATCACTCCGAAATGCACGTTAAGCTACTCCACAGACTGTATCTCACACCGGAAAGGCTACATACGATATGGCCGGCATGTTCGAAGTTTTGTTGGCGCCTATGCGGAGAGGTTGGCCACCTCTTCCATATTTTTTGGTCTTGCCCCCATATCCAAGGGTACTGGACAGAAGTATTTAGCCTTATCAACAAAGTTCTGAACCTCGACCTCTCCCCCTCCCCGCTTATAGCTCTATTGAATATATACCCGCGAAGCACGGGGGTACACCTGCATTATGTCCTAGGCCACATTTGCCTCGCTGCACGTGCGGCTTTAGCCCAAAACTGGAAACAACCCACACCACCTCCAATGCTAAAGGTGATACACAAAATACAGCTGCACTTCTTGATGGAGACTGAACACATCCCATACTCCTTCACTGCCAAATCTCCATTTGTGCGCTGGATGCCTTGGCATCTATTTACCACGGAGGGTGAGGGTGCTGCATTGATACTACGTCCCCGAACCCCTACACAATCACCCCCCAGCACATCGGCTGATGTGGCCCCCTCCCCCCCCCTAAAACAGTAAGGACCTCCTATCTGTGTTATATTTACTTTGAGCCCATTGCCGCCCTGTCACCTCCATTAATTATTTTCTGTTTGCCTTACAATGTATTGATGTGATCGACTTTGAATTGTTTGCACATGTCTGTTAAAGCGCTTTCTTACGTGCGTGCGTATGTACCTACTTCCCCCCTCCCTTCCTTTTTCCTTTTTGTACCCCTGTTTTGCAATGCAAAAAAAAAAATTTCAATAAAAACTATTGATGATAAAAAAAATTAGAACGCCCATACCTGTAAAAAAAAGAATGGTTAATATAATGTTACAGCTCTTTTTGTGAATGATTGGTGAAACAGAGATATTGGTAGTGTTAGCTTCCCAATTTCAATCAAGTTGGACAGTCTTTGTATGTGGGTATTTGCTACCCCTGCTATCCCTGCTTGTACCTTTAGCAGCTTGATGTTACTGCACAAGCGTCTGCCGCAGATGTCACTGATGCCGTCTTTCCGTTGCTGCGGCCGCTTCGGCTTGATCTCTTCATGCGGCCACTTGTTTAAAAGCGTGTCAGCGTTTGCATGCACTGACCGAAGGTCCTCCGTTTTCTTCACCGTGATAGTCTCCAACGCGTTTCGGGTTCCAAAAACCCTTTAACTAGGATGTTATTCGAGGGTGAAAAGGAATGGTGAAGGGAATTGGCGCTGAGAGAGTGTATAGAGATCAATACTTATCATGGATAACGTGATGACTCGGATCTGCGGGTGTTTTTCTTATTCTTCTTTGGTTTTCCTCACTACAATGTTCTCCCAATGAGTTTATTAGTACGGAAAAAACATAAAAATGACTAGGGGTTAACCACTGATATGTGGGAATATTCTGAAGAAGCTTCTTAAGAGATGGGGTCTATTTTCTCCAAAAACAGTATATATAGTGGTAGATATACCTGGCTTACATTAGTAAATCTATTCACAATGCTCATCAAGGTTTCTTTCAAGATATTACATCATCGGGATATCTCTCTAAAACAAATGCATACCTCCACTTACACAGGACAAATGTGATGATAAGCCTATCAAGGTATCTTTTATATTGGGATCGCAATCCTGACGGTATGCATGTTGAGATAGTGGAATTAATTTCTTATTGTGCGTACCTCACTTACACTTATATAGTGTGCTATCCTCTCATCAAGGTATCTTTATAAAACATGGATGCGTACCAGTACTCACAGATGTTATCGATATGGTATGCTCATCAAGGTTTCTTTGTTTTTCCTCAATTCGAATGGAGACTCTTATAAAGGTATATAATTTTTTAATGGATTATAAACATGAAAATAAAATAATATAAAATGTTGGCTGCAGGTGGCGGCCACCCATGTGGGGGATTGGTTAGACCAACTTTATCCAGACGTGAGGGACCGGTATCCTGACTGACTGAATCGTAAACAAACAAAAGTGGTCGTACCTTTCCCACAGCACGGGTGGGGCAGTACCCAGCAGGCAATAGTCCTCATCCAACGCGTTTCGAGTAGGTTACTCTTTGTCAAGGCTGTTAACGATGTTATTCGTTTGTTTGGACTTCCTTTTTATAGTTAGAAAACTTTATTAATTTTATTTAAAACAGGAAATGTTAAACAGGAAATTATAAATAAACAGCGGCAACCATGTGCCCTTGTAATCCCTATGGGATTTTTTTTTTTTTAAAGTTTCTTTAATATTTGGTATGGCGTTCAATAAATTAATCTGGTGTAATTATAGATTATATTTGTAATAGTAGTGATGACCTAATGGAATTAATTATCTGAAAAAATGAAATTTGAAAATGATGAAATTATAAAGTATATTTATGATAATAATTTTTTATAATAATTTCATGGAATTAATTGTCTAACAGGAAGGCATTTACATCTATTTCCACATTTCATCCCTCTGGTTGTAAAGTTCTCATATGATATATCCATTTGGTTTCCTTCTTTCTCAGTTCGAGGCTTATGTCACCTCCTCTCCAGTTTATGAACATTTTTTGAATTCCTATGAATGGGTCGCTGTTGTGACAATCTTTATAGTGTTTGGAGACACTATGTGTGTCCAATCCTTTGCATATGTTATATATATGCTCAGAGATCCTAACTCGTAGTTTTCTCTTAGTTTGTCCAATATATTGGAGTCCACATGGGCAGTACAGAAGATAAATAACTCCTTCTGAGTCGCATGTGATCCTTTCTCTAATTTTGTATGTTTTCTTGGTTATACTTGACATAAACTCAGAGATTGGTTTCGTGGATTTGTTGCCTGTTATCTTACAAGGGCGGCAGCACAAACAGTGGTAATTGCCTTTTCTTTCTTCTTGATCTAATGTCTCCATCTGTGTATATGTTATGCACACCAGTGCCTGCAGGAATGTACTGGTGTCTGAATGGAGAGGGATGCAAAACAAATGAACTCACAGACAGACTGGGGAATATGACATTACATACACAGAAGGTGATAGGGTAACAAAATAAACACAAAGTGAACAGAGAAGCCCAGAGGCTAAGAAACTGGGTGTCTCCCTATTATTAGTAATGCTCAGATGGAAAGAAGCGAGATGTTGTGTTTTAATACGTAGAGAAACCGAAATGCTGTTGCTAAGGGCAACAGCAAAACCCTAAAGGGTTACCAACGGGTGTGGCAGTAAACTCCTTGGTCAGAGATGGAATAACAGACACAAGGAGAGTCTCCACAATCCTAGTCCTCACTTGCAGTGCACTGGTTCAGCTTACTGCCACTAAACTGACACCTGAACACCTTGCACAGTGAGAAAGGATTTTGGCAGGCAAGTCTGAGAATACAGCCGCAAACTTGCTAAGTTCACAGAGTAGCAAAAGAACCCCAGCAAGTTAAACGACTGACTCCATTCTTACTGCTAGGTCTGGATTGGCAGAGTGTAGTACCAAATCCCAAGGCCTAGTTGCAGTAAGCAACAAACAAATACAAAGCTACACAGTACTGGCTAACTTTCAGGAACTGACTAACCAACAAAGATTCAGCAGCATCTGCTTAACCTGAGAAGAGGCCTTATATAGCAGGTGCTGTCAACGCCCCACTCAGACCTCACAGACTGTGAGCACAAAAACCAGCACCGGATCCCCTGCCGTGCACAAAGCCTGTAACCACTGCACAGCAAAAGACCCGAACCAGAGTATCAGCTGCGCTCAGGCCACTCCGCTAGCACTTGTCTCCCGGTTGCCATGACGACGTGGCAGCACAGGGCAGGAGACCCTAACAGTACCCCCCTCTGACGAGGGGTCAAAGAACCCCTACCACCGGGTTTATCGGGGAACTGCGAGAAGAAAGAGCGTATCAGTCTGGGGGCATGAAGATCACAACTGCGCACCCACGACCGCTCCTCCGGGCCATACCCCTTCCAGTGCACCAAAAATGACAGCCGACCCCGAACCCTCTTGGAGTCAAGAATCCTTTCAACAACAAACTCCCTCTGGCCACGTATCAGAAGAGGAGAAGGTCTTCCACTGGAAGAAGGATTACTAATCGCCCGTTTTAAAAGGGAACAATGAAATGTTTTATTGATACCCAAAGAACGGGGCAGATCTAACTGAAATGCCACCGGATTGATAACCCTAGTGATCTTATAAGGGCCGATGAACCGGGGGCCTAACTTATGAGATGGCTGTCTCAACTTCAAATTCTTGGTAGACAACCAGACGAAGTCTCCTAATTTGAAGCTGCAGGGTCTTTCCCGCTTATCAAAAACCCTTTTGGTCACTAATGACACAGACACAAGGGCTTTCTTCACTTTCCTCCAAATACCCCTAAGGACCGAAACCACAGAGGAACCACCAGGCGTGGAGTCCAGGGGGTCAAAAGAATTGGCCTTAGGATGATGCCCATACACACAAAGGAAGGGAGAGATCCCTGTAGCAGAGTGAGCCGCGTTGTTATAGGCAAACTCCGCCATGAACAGATGAGCAACCCAGTCAGTCTGTCACTTGGAGACATAACACCTGAGGAACTGCTCCAAGGACTGGTTCACCCTTTCAGTCTGCCCATTAGACTGCGGATGGTAGCCTGACGACAAGCTGACAGAAATCTGGAGATCGGAACAAAATGCCCTCCAGAATTTGGCCACAAACTGGGATCCGCGGTCAGAGACCACATCAAGTGGCAACCCGTGGAGGCGCACAACATGCAGCATAAATAATTCAGACAGGCGTCTGGCCGATGGCAGCCCAACCAGTGGAACGAAGTGCGCCATCTTCGAAAACCTGTCAACGACAACCCAGATGGCTGTCATCCCCGAGGATTTGGGCAAGTCCACCACAAAATCCATTGAAATGTGGGTCCATGGCTTTGGATTGGAGCAAAACTCTGCGAGAGCGCATCAGCCTTGATGTTTTTTGACCCAGGGCGATATTTTATCAAAAAATTAAAGCGAGCAAAAAACAAAGCCCATCGTGCCTGCCTGGCATTGAGACGCTTCGCTGACTCTAAATATGCCAAATTCTTATGGTCGGTGAGAATTGAGACCACAAACTTAGCCCCCTCAAGCCAGTGTCTCCACTCCTCGAGTGCATCCTTATGTTAGGTTCCTGGTGCTCAGAACAAGGGAGATGTTATGAAGCGAGTCCAGAGCACCAGGACGGAATGCTGGGAAAGGGGAATGGAAAGGGAATAGCCCCTGGCGCCCTATCTCCGTTGTCTCACCCGTGCTGTCAGTACACTCTTGCGAGACTATGGTTGCTTGAGCCCATGGCAGCCGCGTTTGAAGGGCGGATTACGTCTGCCCAACTTCGATGCCCCCTCAGGTCTTAATGAGAGACAAAGAGTGAACCGAGACAGGGTGATAACAAGGGGCCCTCTGACTAAACAACAAGGCCAGGGGCTACTAACAAACCTAAAACCAAAGTATGTGCGGCTTGCCGCCAAAGGAAAAGAACAACAAAGGAAATGCTGACCACACACCGACACAATACTCGTGTACCGGCGGTGACAGCATAAGCAGAACCCTCTGCAAAACACCAGTGACAGAAATAATAAGGGAATACAGCGGCCTACGCCAACGGACGCGGCCGTGCCGCTACTCACGGAACCGCTACGAATACTGGCAAACGGACAGGAACTCCCAATGCTGCTGACACAGACTCTCAGAACTGGAGGACAGGCAGAATCCCAAACGACAGACCGGTGGACACCAAGAAGCCAGAAACTTGCACAGGCAAAGGTACTGGACCTCAGGACAGGAACGCCTCACGGCAGGACACGGGATCAGACATAGGAATCGACACAGGGACTGACACAGGAAGCTCAGGAACTAGCAGGAACCAAGCTCAGAACTCAAGCAGACTGAAAACCCAGGAATATCACCAGCATCTGTGAATTGCAAACAGCCAGCATATAACAGAGAGGCCTAATTAATAATCCCATGCAGCTGCCTTGTTGCATGATTTCAAACTGACCAGATGCAATTAGCAGCCAGGTGAGGCTGAACACAAGGGAACAAGCTGCAATTACACAGACTCACCAGCGGCAGCAGACAAGAGTATTCTAAAACAGAGCAACAGAAAATCCTGGCATGCAAGACAACTTTATAAACATAAAATAGGAATGAACCACTACCTGTGGTTCATAACACCTTAATAGCCAACAATTCCCGGTTACCCACGTCATAATTCATCTCGGCAGGCGAAAATTTACGGGAAAAGTAAGCACAAGGATGAAGGCGATTATCAGACACTCCCATCTGAGAGAGCACTGCCCCAATACCCATCTCAGAGGCATCCACCTCCACCACAAAAGGACGCTCTGGATCTGGGTGTCGCAGCACCTTGGCCGAGACAAATGCCCTTTTGAGACGGGCAAAAGCCGCTTTGGCCTCACAAGACCAGTGAGCAACATCCGCCCCTTTCTTAGTGAGTGCCACCAAGGGCGCCACTATAGACGAAAATCCAGCGATAAATCGTCTATAAAAATTTGCAAAGCCCAGGAAACGCTGAAGCGCCTTCAAACTAGTGGGCTGCACCCAATCCAGGACTGCCTGTACCTTGGAACCCTCCATTTGGAAACCTTCTGGGGAGATAATATATCCTAGAAATGCGATTTGCTGAACTTCAAATTCGCACTTCTCCAGCTTCGCCCCAAGCCGGTGGTCTCTGAGTTTCTGGAGGACTAAGCGTACATGCTTCCGATGTTCCTCCAGAGAATGGGAGAAGATTAGGATGTCATCTAAGTATATAACTAAGAATCTATCCAAATATTACCTGAGCACATCGTTCATGAAATCCTAGAAGACTGCCGGGGCATTACAGAGCCCAAAAGGCATCACCAAATATTCATAATGCCCTGAGTGGGTATTAAAGGCAGTCTTCCATTCATCCCCCTCTCTTATTCGGATTAGATTGTACGCACCGCGTAGGTCAATCTTAGAAAAAATGGTGGCAGTACAAAGCTGGTCACACAAGACCGAAATGAGAGGCAGTGGGTATGAGTTTTTAATCGTGATACGGTTCAATTCCCTGAAGTCGATGCAGGGTCGCAAAGAACCGTCCTTTTTACCCACGAAGAAGAACCCCGACCCAACTGGAGACTGTGAAGGTCTGATAAATCCCTTAGCCAAGTTCTCCTGAATGTACTCTGCCATAGCCTGAGTCTCAGGACGTGACAGGGAGTACAACCTGCTCTTGGGAAGCTTAGCATTCGGCAACAAATCAATGGCACAGTCATAGGGGCGATGGGGAGGTAGTACCTCTGCAACTTTTTTGGAGGACACGTCCGCAAAATCTGCATAACATCCTGGCAATCCTGGCAAACTTAGCTGCGAAAGTCTGACTGGAAGGCTCAAGCAACTCCTGAAACAATCAGTACCCCAACTAAGAATCTCCCCAGAGACCCAGTCAAATTGAGGATTGTGGGCCCTTAACCAGGGTAACCCCAACACCAATGGGGCAAAAGTACAGACAGTCACATAAAAGGACAATTTTTCAGAGTGTGTGGCTCCAATAAACAAAGAAATCTGGCTAGTGCAAGAGGTAATTTTACCCTGGGATAATGGTTCCCCGTTGAACCCACAGATCTCAATTTCCGATGCCAAGGGTACTAAGGGAACAGAGTGTTTCAGGGCGAATTGGCGGTCCATAAAAACCCCGTCGGCCCCACTGTCCACAAAGGCCTCAGTCTTGACAGTTTGACCGAGGATCTTCAAGGTCACCGGAATGATAAAAGTCTTCTTGGGAAATTCTGACTTCTGGCCTGACAGGATATTTCCCATCACCCTCAGGCCCTGAAGTTTTCCGGCTTTTCTGGGCATGATACTACCACATGACCTTTATTCCCACAGTACAAACACAACCCCTGCTGTCTCCTCCGCGTCTTCTCACGCGAGGAGAGGCGGGTAGCCCCAATCTGCATAGGCTCCTCGGAAAATTCCTCAGAGTCTGAGGTTCCCTTGGGAAAGAAGGAAACCTCGGTCTCCCTTTCAAGCCTACGCTCTCTCAGCCGTCTATCCACCCGGATGGATAACTGCATGAGCTGATCCAAGCTATCAGGCAAGGGATATTGTACCAGTTGGTCTTTTATCTGGTTAGAAAGACCTCTTCGGTACTGGTGTCTCAGGGCTGGGTCATTCCACTGGGTATCATGGGCCAACCTCCGAAACTCCGTACAGTAAACCTCAACTGGCCTTCGCCCTTGCTTAAGGATCGAAATCTGAGCCTCGGCTGAGGCCGTCTTGTCAGGGTCATCATACAACATGCCCAGTGCCGTAAAAAAAGCATCAACACTTTTAAGCGACGGACAGTCAGGCTGCAACCCATATGCCCAGACCTGTGGGTCTCCTTGTAGCAAGGAAATCACTATGCCCACCCGCTGAATCTCTGACCCAGAAGACTGAGGCCTAAGCTGGAAATATAGCTTGCAGCTCTCCTTGAAACAAAAGAACTGCGAGCGATCTCCAGAAAAACGATCCGGGAGATTTACTTTCGGCTCCTTAACCCCTGAAGGTGCTGCTGCTGCGGGAGCTCCGCCAGCGGCCTGGGAGGTGTGCATTTTAATGGACAAATCATTAAATTGTCGAGTCAAGACCTGCACCTGATCAACCACCTGTTGCAAAGTATTTTGAGGGGTATGCTCCATATTCACACAAAATTTCAACAGGAGTATTGGGCTGCTGAATATGTTATGCACACCAGTGCCTGCAGGAATGTACTGGTGTCTGAACGGAGAGGGATGCAAAACAAATGAACTCACAGACAGACTGGGGAATATGACATTACGTACACAGAAGGTGATAGGGTAACAAAATAAACACAAAGTGAACAGAGAAGCCCAGAGGCTAAGAAACTGGGTGTCTCCCTAGTATTAGGAGTGCTCAGATGAAAAGAAGCAAGATGTTGTGTTTTAATACGTAGAGAACCCGAAATGCTGTTGCTAAGGGCAACAGCAAAACCCTAAAGGGTTACCAACGGGTGTGGCAGTAAACTCCTTGGTCAGAGATGGAATGATAGACACAAGGAGAGTCTCCACAATCCTAGTCCTCACTTGCAGTGCACTGGTTCAGTTTACTGCCACTAAACTGACACCAGAACACCTTGCACAGTGAGAAAGGATTTTGGCAGGCAAGTCTGAGAATACAGCCGCAAACTTGCTAAGTTCACAGAGTAGCAAAAGAACCCCAGCAAGTTAAACGACTGACTCCATTCTTACTGCTAGGTCTGGATTGGCAGAGTGTAGTACCAAATCCCAAGGCCTATTTGCAGTAAGCAACAAACAAATACAAAGCTACACAGTACTGGCTAACTTTCAGGAACTGACTAACCAACAAAGATTCAGCAGCATCTGCTTAACCTGAGAAGAGGCCTTATATAGCAGGTGCTGTCCACGCCCCACTCAGACCTCACAGACTGTGAGCACAAAAACCAGCACCGGATCCCCTGCCGTGCACAAAGCCTGTAACCACTGCACAGCAAAAGACCCGAACCGGAGTATCAGCTGCGCTCAGGCCACTCCGCTAGCACTTGTCTCCCGGTTGCCATGACGACGTGGCAGCACAGGGCAGGAGACCCTAACAGTATAGCTTCTGACTAGGTTTTGCTTCAAATTTCTGGCCTTTCTGTACACAATCTGTGGTTTCTCTTTTATATATGGTTTCTCTAACGTCCTAAGTGGATGCTGGGGACTCCGTCAGGACCATGGGGTTTAGCGGCTCCGCAGGAGACAGGGCACAATAATAAAAGCTTTAGGATCAGGTGGTGTGCACTGGCTCCTCCCCCTATGACCCTCCTCCAAGCCTCAGTTAGATTTTTGTGCCCGGCCGAGAAGGGTGCAATCTAGGTGGCTCTCCTGAGCTGCTTAGAATAAAAGTTTAAGTTAGGTTTCTTATTTTCAGTGAGTCCTGCTGGCAACAGGCTCACTGCTATGAGGGACTTAGGGGAGAGAAGTAAACTCACCTGCGTGCAGGATGGATTTGCTTCTTAGGCTACTGGACACCATTAGCTCCAGAGGGAGTCGGAACACAGGTCTCACCCTGGGGTTCGTCCCGGAGCCGTGCCGCCGACCCCCCTTGCAGATGCCGAAGTTGAAGAGGTCCAGAGGTCCAGAAACAGGCGGCAGAAGACTTTCAGTCTTCATAAGGTAGCGCACAGCACTGCAGCTGTGCGCCATTGTTGTCAGCACACTTCATACCAGCGGTCACTGAGGGTGCAGGGCGCTGGGGGGGGCGCCCTGGGCAGCAATGTATTATACCTTTTTTTATGGCTAAAATACATCACATATAGCCCTTGAGGCTATATGGATGTATTTAACCCCTGCCAGATCTCACAAACTCCGGGAGAAGAGCCAGCCGTTTTAGGGGGCGGGGCCTATTCTCCTCAGCACACGGCGCCATTTTCCTGCTCAGCTCTGCTGTGAGGAAGGCTCCCAGGCTCTCCCCTGCACTGCACTACAGAAACAGGATTAAAACAGAGAGGGGGGGCACTTATTTGGCGATATGATTACATATGTGAAAATGCTATAAGGGAAAACACTTGTATAAGGGGTTGTCCCTGTATAATTATAGCGTTTTTGGTGTGTGCTGGCAAACTCTCCCTCTGTCTCCCCAAAGGGCTAGTGGGGTCCTGTCCTCTATCAGAGCATTCCCTGTGTGTGTGCTGTGTGTCGGTACGTGTGTGTCGACATGTAGGAGGACGATGTTGGTGAGGAGGCGGAGCAAATTGCCTGTATTGGTGATGTCACTCTCTAGGGAGTCGACACCGGAATGGATGGCTTATTTAGGAATTACGTGATAATGTCAACACGATGCAAGGTCGGTTGACGACATGAGACGGCCGGCAAACAAATTAGTACCTGTCCAGGCGTCTCAGACACCGTCAGGGGCTTGTAAAAACGCCCATTTACCTCAGTTGGTCGACACATACACAGACACGGACACTGACTTCAGTGTCGACGGTGAAGAAACAAACGTATTTTCCTTTAGGGCCACACGTTACATGTTAAGGGCAATGAAGGAGGTGTTACATATTTCTGATACTACAAGTACCACAAATAAGGGTATTATGTAGGGTGGGAATAATCTACTTGTAGTTTTTCCTGAATCAGATAAATTAAAGTGTGTGATGATACGTGGGTTTCCTCCGATAGAAAATTATTGGAGGTATACCCTTTCCCGCCAGAAGTGAGGGCGAGTTGGGAAACACACTTTAGGGTGGATAAGGCGCTCACACGCTTATAAAAACAAGTGGCGTTACCGTCTCCAGATACGGCCGCCCTCAAAGAGCCAGCTGATAGGAAGCTGAAAAATATCCTAAAAAGTATATACACACATACTGGTGTTATACTACGACCAGCAATCGCCTCAGCCTGGATGTGCAGCGCTGGGGGGGCTTGGTCGGATTTCCTGACTGAAAATATTGATACCCTTGACAGGAACAATATTTTATTGACTATAGAGCATTTTAAGGATGCATTTCTATATATGCGAGATGCGCAGAGGGATATTTGCATTCTGGCATCAAGAGTAGATGTGATGTCCATATCTGCCAGACGATGTTTATAGACACGACAGTGGTCAGGTGATGCAGATTCCAGACGGCACATGGAAGTATTGCCGTATAAAGGGGCGGTCCATCGGACCTGGTGGCCATGGCAACAGCTGGAAAATCCACTTTTGTTACCCCAAGTCACATCTCAGCAGAAAAGGACACAGTCTTTTCAGTCTCAGTCCTTTCGTACCCATAAAGGCAGGCGGGCAAAAGGCCAGTCATATCTGCCCAGGGTTAGAGGAAAGGGAAGAAGACTGCAGCAGGCTGCCCATTCCCAGGAACAGAAGTCCTCCACAGCTTCTGCCAAGTCCGCAGCATGACGCTGGGGCCATACAAGCGGACTCAGGTGCGGTGGGGGGTCATCTCAAGAGTTTCAGCACGCAGTGGGCTCACTCGCAAGTGGACTCCTGGATCCTACACGTAGTATCCCAGGTGTACATTGGAAATTCGAGACGTCTTCCCCTCACAAGTTCCTGAAGTCTGCTTTACCAACGTCTCCCTCCGACAGGGAGGCAGTATTGGGAAAAAATTCACAGGCTGTATTCCCAGCAGGTGATAATCAAAGTACCCCTCCTACAACAAGGGAAGGGGTATTATTCCACACTATATTGTGGTACTGAAGCCAAACGGCTCGGTGAGATCTAAAAGATTTGAACAATTACATACAAGGGTTCAAATCAAGATGGAGTCACTCAGAGCAGTGATAGCGAACCAGGACGATATGGTGTCACTGGATATCAGGGACGCTTACCTACATGTCCAAATTTTGCCCTTCTCACCAAGGGTATCTCAGGTTCGTGGTACAGAACTGTCACTATCAGTTCAGAAGCTGCCGTTTGGATTGTCCACGGCACCCCGGGTCTTTACCATGGTAATGGCCGAAATGATGATTCTTCCTAAAAAAAAAAAAAAAAATATGGACGCTTTCCTGATAAGGGCAAGGTCCAGAGAACAGTTGGCGGTCGGAGTAGCACTATCTCAAGTAGTTCTACGACAGCACGAGTGGATTCTAAATATTCCAAAATCGCAGCTTTTTCCGACGACACGTCTAATGTTCCTAGGAATGATTCTGGACACAGTCCAGAAAAGGATGTTTTCTCCCGGAGAAGAAGGCCAGGGAGTTATCCGAGCTAGTCAGGAGCCTCCTAAAACCAGGAAAAGTATCAGTGCATCATTGCACAAGGGTCCTGTGAAAAATGGTGGTTTCTTACAAAGCGATCCCATTCGGTAGATTTCACGCAAGAACCTTTCAGTGGAATCTGCTGGGAAAATGGTCCGGATCGCATCTTCAGATGCATCAGCGGATAACCCTGTCTCCAAGGACAAGGGTGTTTTCTTCTGCGGTGGCTGCAGAGTGCTCATCTATGAAAGGGCCGCAGATTCGACATTCAGGACTGGGTCCTGGTGACCACGGATGCCAGCCTGAGTGGCTGGGGAGCAGTCACACAAGAAAAAAAAAAAAAAAAATTTTCCAGGGAGTGTGATCAAGTCTGGAGACTTCTCTCCACATAAATATACTGGAGCTAAGGGCAATTTACAAGGCTCTAAGCTTAGCAAGACCTCTGCTTCAAGGTCAGCCGGTATTGATCCAGTGGGACAACATCACGGCAGTCGCCCACGTAAACAGACAGGGCGGCACATGAAGCAGGAGGGAAATGGCAGAAACTGCAAGAATTCTTCGCTGGGCGAAAAATCATGTGATAACACTCTCAGCAGTGTTAATTCCGGGAGTGGAAAACTGGGAAGCAGACTTCCTCAGCAGGCATAACCTCCACCCGGGAGAGTGGGGACTTCAGCGGGAAGTCTTCCACATGATTGTAAACCGTTGGGAAAAACCAAAGGTGGACATGATGGCGTCCCGCCTGAACAAAAAACTAGACAAATATTGCGCCAGGTCAAGGGACCCTCAGGCAATAGCGGTGGACGCTCTGGTAACACTGTGGGTGTACCAGTCAGGGTATGTGTTCCCTCCTATGCATCTCATACCAAAAGTACTGAGAATCATAAGAAGGAGATGAGTAAGAACGATACTCGTGGTTCCGGATGGGTCAAGAAGGACTTGGTACCCGGAACTTCAAGAGATGCTCACGGAAGAACCGTGGCCTCTACCTTTAAGAAAGGACCTGCTCCAGCAGGGGCCTTGTCTGTTCCAAGACTTACCGCGGCTGCGTTTGACGGCATGGCAGTTGAACGCCGGATCCTGAAAGGGCATTCCAGATGAAGTCATCCCTACCCTGGTCGAAGCCAGGAAGGATGTAACCGCAAAACATTTTCACCGCATTTGGCGAAAATATGTTGCGTGGTGTGAGGCCAAGAAGGTCCCTACAGAGGAATTCCAACTGGGTCGTTTCCTACATTTCCTGAAAACAGGACTGTCTATGGGCCTAAAATTAGGGTCCATTAAGGTTCAAATTTCGACCCTGTCGAATTTCTTCCAGAAAGAACTGGCTTCAGTGCCTGAAGTTCAGACGTTTGTAAAAGGGGTACTGCATATACAGCCTCCTTTTGTGCCCCCAGTGGCACCTTGGGATCTCAATGTTGTTTTGAGTTTCCTAAAGTCACATTGGTTTGATCCACTCACCACTGTGGAATTAAAATATTTCACATGGAAGGTGAAGATTCTATTAGCCCTGGTTTCAGCCAGGCGTGTGTCAGAATGGGCGGCTTTATCATATAAAAGCCCTTACTTAATTTTTCATTCTGACAGGGCAGAATTGAGGACTCGTCCTCAATTTCTCTTTAAGGTGTTTTCTGTTTTTCACATGAACCAACCTATTGTGGTACCTGCGGCTACTAGGGACTTGGAGGACTCCAAGTTACTTGACGTTGTCAGGGCCCTGAAAATATATGTTTCCAGGACGACTGGAGTCAGAAAATCTGACTTGCTGTTTAGCCTGTATGCACCCAACAAGATGGGTGTTCCTGCTTCTAAGCAGACGATTGCTCGCTGGATTTGTAGTACAATTCAGCTTGCACATTCTGTGGCAGGCTTGCCACAGCCAAAATCAGTAAAAGCCCATTCCACAAGGAAGTGGGCTCATCTTGGGCGGCTGCCCGAGGGGTCTCGGCTTTACAACTTTGCCGAGCTGCTGCTTGGTCAGGGGCACACCCTGACTGAGGAGGACCTGGAGTTCTCTCATTCGGTGCTGCAGAGTCATCCGCACTCTCCCGCCCGTTTGGGAGCTTTGGTATAATCCCCATGGTCCTGACGGAGTCCCCAGCATCCACTTAGGACGTTAGAGAAAATAAGAATTTACTTACCGATAATTCTATTTCTCGTAGTCCGTAGTGGATGCTGGGCGCCCATCCCAAGTGCGGATTGTCTGCAATACTTGTACATAGTTATTGTTACAAAAATCGGGTTATTCTTGTTGTGAGCCATCTTTTCAGAGGCTCCTTCGTTGTTATCATACTGTTAACTGGGTTCAGATCACAGGTTGTACGGTGTGATTGGTGTGGCTGGTATGAGTCTTACCCGGGATTCAATATCCTTCCTTATTATGCACGCTCGTCCGGGCACAGTATCCTAACTGAGGCTTGGAGGAGGGTCATAGGGGGAGGAGCCAGTGCACACCACCTGATCCTAAAGCTTTTATTATTGTGCCCTGTCTCCTGCGGAGCCGCTAAACCCCATGGTCCTGACGGAGTCCCCAGCATCCACTACGGACTACGAGAAATAGAATTATCGGTAAGTAAATTCTTATTTTTAATTGCTTGTCTAGTTGTAAAATGTGCCAATGTTTCTGCAGTATATATTCAAATTGGGTGTGGTTCGTTTTATCGACAGTGCCTAGGTCGACAATGTTTAGGTCGACCACTATAGGTCGACAGTCACTAGGTCGACATGGATGGAAGGTCGACAGGGTTTCTAGGTCGACATGTGCTAGGTCGACAGGTCTAAAGGTCGACATGAGTTTTTTTTTTGTGTGTCGTTTTCTTCGTAAAGTGACCGGGATCCCAAATTAGCGCACTTTACCGTTCCAATCGTAGTCCACATGGATCGTTAAGTATGAAAAAATTTATTTTTTAAAAAAAATCTCATGTCGACCTTTAGACCTGTCGACCTAGCACATGTCGACCCAGAGACCCTGTCGACCTTCCATCCATGTCGACCTAGTGACTGTCGACCTATAGTGGTCGACCTAAACATTGTCGACCTAGGCTCTGTCGATCTTCAGACCGGATCCCATTCAAATTGATGGTGCTGACTGTTGAATTGTGTTATGAATACTATCTTGTTGTCAATGTTGCTGGTTTCTTGTTTGTATTGATACATTGATTTTCTATCCATATTGGCAATTTGTTCAATTTCAGTTTGAAGATCTTCTTTATATCATTTATCTATAAATTTATTTTTCATGGTTTAACATTGTTGTTTGTATGTTTCTGAATGTGCACAATTCTTCCTGAGTCTTCTAAATTGTCCGTTTGGAATGTTTTTCAGCCAGTTGGTATGGTGGTTACTGGTTCGACTAAGTGTGTTGTTGCCACTGCATTCTTTTGTGTGGTTTCGTGTACAAATTTGATTTTCCTGGATAAAAATCTCCAAGTCTAGGTATACCACCATGTCTTGGCTTACAGTGGATGTGAACTCCAAGTTGTTATTCTCCATGTGCTTAAGGAATTCAGATAATATATCTCTAGGCCCACTCCATATGAACAATAAATCATCGATATATCTCTTCCAAATGACGATATGTTCCTTAAATGGGTTATTTTCCCAAATGGATTCCTCCTCCCACCTAGCCACGAATAAATTTGCGTAACTAGGTGCGAAGAAGGAACCCATTGCTGTTCCTTTCTTCTGATTGTAGAACACCCCTTGATTCCAAAAGTAATTTCTACTCAGTATGTATTGTATACAGCTGATGATTAAATTTATCTTTGAATTAGGGAGTTCTGTGCATTTGGATAAATAGCAAATACCCACATACAAAGACTGTCCAACTTGATTGAAATTGGGAAGCTAACACTACCAATATCTCCGTTTCACCAATCATTCACAAAAAGAGCTGTAACATTATATTAACCATTCTTTTTTTACAGGTATGGGCATTCTAATTTTAATTTAAACAATCAAGCGCTCCTTATTATTATCATTTTTTTTCCAATGCACCCGTTATATGGAGCTGCTGATATAACACACATAAGCGCTGCAATTATTTTACTATTTTAAATGCGGGTGTTTAGAACAGAAATGATGCTAAGCAAGGACAAATACTTACTATTGGTGCGCATCACAGGGGGATTTGCCTGGAGTGCCGCGCCCACATCTGTTTCCTGGCCAATCACAGCATTCGCACTGTTGCCGGGTAAACTGTAATCAATCGGGTTGGCGGATGAGTCCAGATTGGGGTGGAAACGGTCATCTGGGAATAGTATGGGGATGATGTTGTTCGTCCACATTAGGTACTTTCTATGCTGGGCTCTCTTCAGCAACCACAAATGGTGAGGGAGTGGCAGAGCTGGACGGTGACAGGCTGATGGGGTCACTGAGCGCAGTGATGACAAAAATTGATGCACATTGCCCATAAACCATCCAGTCGCACCTTGCAGCCCCACTTTTGTTCCGGTTGTGGTCATGGATGCGGTTACACTGTTTTTTGAGCCCTTTCATCTTATTCACTACTTATTGTTGGCTACGGGTGATGCCCCGCGAGGCCAGGATCTTCGCTATGTTGTGGTATATGTGGGCATCCTTTACAGTGTCTGTGATCTGGTGCCGGATCTCCTCTTCTCCTGTAATGCTTAAAAGCTCCCTCAACTCCTCATTTGTCCAAGACATTGCAGGGCTGCTGGGGTTAAAAAGCGCTGCGGGGTCTGTTGTACCACAGAGCTTACAAGTACCTGCCCTCCATGCTGTGTGATGCCCCTGCGCGGCTATGTAAAATCACAACACCAGGAAGCTGCCCTGCATAGCCAATCAGCATCAGCAGAGGCAACCCCGGAAAGGCGGGACATGTCCCGGCACCATTCACTCTGGCCAAGATCCCGGGAACAACCCTGGTACATAGCAGGGTTGAAATGCCAGAGAATGGTTCCTGGGATTTTGTCCCAGGACCCTTTCACACCAGCGCTACACCCGATGTGGTGCCGGGGTCAACCAGGGAAAATAGGCTGGTTTGAAACGCAGGGGATTGAACCCCTCATACGTGCTATCAGGGATGTGTTAAAAATCCCAGCGGAAGACGATGCCGCACAGCAGCCGATCTCCTTCCAGAAAAAGGGTTAGCGTCACCTTCCCTGATTCTAAGGAATTAGATGACTGGAAAAATCCCGATAGGAAATACCAGGTGACAAGGCGCTTTCTCAGCACTTTCCCATTTACTCCAGATGGCAGGAAAAATTGGGAAGATCCCCCGGCTGTGGACGTGTCAGTCTCACGCCTATCAAAAAAGGTGGTATTCCCAGTCCCTGGCACCTCTGCCCTAAAGGACCCTGGGGATATGAAAATTAAAATCTATTTACAGAGCGGCTGGTGTATCACAAAGACCTTTGATAGCGGGTTACTGGATGACTCGTGCAATTCACACCTGGGTGGGCCAGATAGAAGAGGGCCATACGGGGGATAGGTCTCTGGTGAATACTAATAAAACACCTTCAGGATACTGCATGCGTCCTGTGTGATTCTCTCAAGGAAGTAGGAACTATTAATGCAAGGACTACTGTCATGGCAGTGCCTGCGCGCAGAGCTTTGTGGCTGCGTCAGTGGATAGCGGACGCAGATTCCAAGTGCAGTGTGGAGTCTCATCCTTTCTCAGGAGAGTGGCTACTCGGGGTTGAGTTTGATATGTAGATTTCGAAAGCTAGTGTGGGGCAATCCATATTTCTCCCCTCTGGGGCCCCACCGGCCAGACGCTCCTACCCTGGGCCATCTACACAGTCCTTTTGGACCACTAGGTTTAGGTCAAGAGCCAGAGGCCCCTCAAACGCTGCAAAAGGCACCAGGGGCAAGACAAGAAAACAAGCTGCCACAGGTTCTCAGGAACAAAGGAAAAACTCTGCTTCCACCAAGGCCTCAGCATGACAGGGAATCTCGAGGTGGAAGCTCGATTGCGTCACTTCAGCCGCATCTGGCAAATCTCCTGCCGGTATACCTGGGTAAAGGACCTCATTTCTCAGGGCTACAAGCTGGAGTTCGACGGTGCTGCTCCCCAACGATTTTTTCAAATCGAGCTTACCAGTTTTGGAGGATACGCAAGTTGCACTGCAACAGGCCATCCTAAAGTTGGTCCAGTCCCAAGTCATTGACCCAGTGCCACTACACCAACATGAAAAGGGTTACTACTCCAACCTGTTTGTAGTACCAAAACCGGATGGTTCGGTAAGGCCCATTTTGAATCTAAAATCCTTGAACCCTTACCTTAAGGTCTTCAAGTTCAAGATGGAATCCTTGCGAGCAGTGATTGCAGGTCTGGAAGAACAGGAGTTCATGGTTTCGCTGGATATAAGGACGCTTAGCTCCACATCCCGATTTGGCTGCCTCACCATGCTTACCTATGGTTTGCCCTGTTGAACGACCACTATCAGTTCCAGGCACTGCCCTTCGGCCTGGTCACGGCTCCGAGGGTCTTCACGAAGGTGATGGCAGAGATGATGTTCCAGCTCCGAGTCCAGGGTGTCAATATTGTCCCTTACCTAGACAATGTCTTGATAAAGGCAAAATCCAAGGAGCTTCTATTGCTCAATACAGACCGCACTATTCAGCTTCTGTCACATCACGGGTGGATTCTCAATTTAAAGAAGTCCCACCTGGAGCCTACTCAGCGGCTCCTGTTCCTGGGAATGTTTCTGGATACAGTGGCTCAGAAAGTGTCCCTCCCAGAAGACAAGGCAAGGACACTGCAGGAGATGGTCCGAACGGTTCTACGGATGAATCGGATCTCCATCTTTGCATAAGATTGTTGGGAAAGATGGTATCCTCATAAGAGGCGATCCAGTATGGAAGGTTCCATGCCAGAACATTTCAATTGAATCTCCTGAGCAAGTGGTCCGGATTACATCTTCAGATGCATCGGATCACACATCTATCACCTCAGGCCAGAATTTCCCTCCTGTGGTGGCTACAGTCCTCAAACCTGCTGGAAGTTCGAAGTTTCGGGATTCAGGATTGGATCCTCCTCACAATGGATGCGAGTCTGAGAGGATGGGGAGCTGTCACCCGAGGGGCTCAGTTCCAGGGCAGGTGGTTAGCCCATGAAGCCCTACTTCCGATCAACATTTTGGAACTTCGGGCGATCTACAATGCTCTGCTTCAGGCCTCTCCTCTGCTCCGGGATCAGGCCATTAAAGTTCAGTCAGACAATGCCACTGCGGTGGCATATATCAATCGACAAGGAGGAACAAAGAGCAGAGCTAGCATGCAGGAAGTGTCAAGTATTCTCCTCTGGGCAGAAAGAAACGCAAGAGCAATGTCGGCCATCTTTATTCCGGGGGTGGACAACTGGGAATCGGATTTCCTAAGTCGTCACGACCTACACCCGGGGTAGTGGAACCTCCTCCCACAGGTATTTCAGCAGGTCACTGAACTGTGGGGCTGCCCGCAGATCGACTTGATGGCATCTCGGCTCAACAAGAAACTTCACTGGATATAAAGGACGCTTATCTCCATATCCCGATTTGGCTGCCTCACCATGCTCACCTATGGTTTGCCCTATTGAACGATCACTATCAGTTCCAGGCACTGCCCTTCATCATGTCCACAGCTCAGAGGGTCTTCACGAAGGTGATGGCGGAGATGATGTTCCAGCTCCGAGTCCAGGGGGTCAATATTTGTTATGCACACCAGTGCCTGCAGGAATGTACTGGTGTCTGAACTGTTATGCACACCAGTGCCTGCAGGAATGTACTGGTGTCTGAACTGTTATGCACACCAGTGCCTGCAGGAATGTACTGGTGTCTGAACGAATAGGGATGCAAAACAAATGAACTCACAGACAGACTGGGGAATATGACATTACGTACACAGAAGGTGATAGGGTAACAAAATAAACACAAAGTGAACAGAGAAGCCCAGAGGCTAAGAAACTGCGTGTCTCCCTATTATTAGGAATGCTCAGATGAAAAAAGCAAGATGTTGTGTTTTAATACGTAGAGAACCCGAAATGCTGTTGCTAAGGGCAACAGCAAAACCCTAAAGGGTTACCAACGGGTGTGGCAGTAAACTCCTTGGTCAGAGATGGAATAATAGACACAAGGAGAGTCTCCACAATCCTAATCCTCACTTGCAGTGCAGAGGTTCAGCTTACTGCCACTAAACTGAATACCTGAACACCTTGCACAGTGAGACAGGATTTAGGCAGGCAGTCTGAGAATACAGCCACAAACCTGCTAAGCTCACAGAGTAGCAAAAGAACCCCAGCAGGTTAAATGACTGACTCCAGTCTTACTGCTAGGTCTGGATTGGCAGAGTGTAGTACCAAATCCCCAGGCCTATTTGCAGTAAGCAACAACAAATACAAAGCTACACAGTACTGGCTAACTTTCAGGAACTGACTAACCAACAAAGATTCAGCAGCATCTGCTTAACCTGAGAAGAGGCCTTATAAAGCAGGTGCTGTCCACGCCCCACTCAGACCTCACAGACTGTGAGCACAAAAACCAGCACCGGATCCCCTGCCGTGCACAGAGCCTGTAACCACTGCACAGCAAAAGACCCGAACCGGAGTATCAGCTGCGCTCAGGTTACTCCGCTAGCACTTGTCTTCCGGTTGCCATAACGACGTGGCAGCACAGGGCAGGAGACCCTAACAGTACCCCCCTCTGACGAGGGGTCAAAGAACCCCTACCACCGGGTTTATCGGGGAACTGCGAGAAGAAAGAGCGTATCAGTCTGGGGGCATGAAGATCACAACTGCGCACCCACGACCGCTCCTCCGGGCCATACCCCTTCCAGTGCACCAAAAATGACAGCCGACCCCGAACCCTCTTGGAGTCAAGAATCCTTTCAACAACAAACTCCCTCTGGCCACGTATCAGAAGAGGAGAAGGTCTTCCACTGGAAGAAGGATTACTAATCGCCCGTTTTAAAAGGGAACATTGAAATGTTTTATTGATACCCAAAGAACGGGGCAGATCTAACTGAAATGCCACCGGATTGATAACCCTAGTGATCTTATAAGGGCCGATGAACCGGGGGCCTAACTTATGAGATGGCTGTCTCAACTTCAAATTCTTGGTAGACAACCAGACGAAGTCTCCTAATTTGAAGCTGCAGGGTCTTTCCCGCTTATCAAAAACCCTTTTGGTCACTAATGACACAGACACAAGGGCTTTCTTCACTTTCCTCCAAATACCCCTAAGGACCGAAACCACAGAGGAACCACCAGGCGTGGAGTCCAGGGGGTCAAAAGAATTGGCCTTAGGATGATGCCCATACACACAAAGGAAGGGAGAGATCCCTGTAGCAGAGTGAGCCGCGTTGTTATAGGCAAACTCCGCCATGAACAGATGAGCAACCCAGTCAGTCTGTCACTTGGAGACATAACACCTGAGGAACTGCTCCAAGGACTGGTTCACCCTTTCAGTCTGCCCATTAGACTGCGGATGGTAGCCTGACGACAAGCTGACAGAAATCTGGAGATCGGAACAAAATGCCCTCCAGAATTTGGCCACAAACTGGGATCCGCGGTCAGAGACCACATCAAGTGGCAACCCGTGGAGGCGCACAACATGCAGCATAAATAATTCAGACAGGCGTCTGGCCGATGGCAGCCCAACCAGTGGAACGAAGTGCGCCATCTTCGAAAACCTGTCAACGACAACCCAGATGGCTGTCATCCCCGAGGATTTGGGCAAGTCCACCACAAAATCCATTGAAATGTGGGTCCATGGCTTTGGATTGGAGCAAAACTCTGCGAGAGCGCATCAGCCTTGATGTTTTTTGACCCAGGGCGATATTTTATCAAAAAATTAAAGCGAGCAAAAAACAAAGCCCATCGTGCCTGCCTGGCATTGAGACGCTTCGCTGACTCTAAATATGCCAAATTCTTATGGTCGGTGAGAATTGAGACCACAAACTTAGCCCCCTCAAGCCAGTGTCTCCACTCCTCGAGTGCATCCTTAATAGCCAACAATTCCCGGTTACCCACGTCATAATTCATCTCGGCAGGCGAAAATTTACGGGAAAAGTAAGCACAAGGATGAAGGCGATTATCAGACACTCCCATCTGAGAGAGCACTGCCCCAATACCCATCTCAGAGGCATCCACCTCCACCACAAAAGGACGCTCTGGATCTGGGTGTCGCAGCACCTTGGCCGAGACAAATGCCCTTTTGAGACGGGCAAAAGCCGCTTTGGCCTCACAAGACCAGTGAGCAACATCCGCCACTTTCTTAGTGAGTGCCACCAAGGGCGCCACTATAGACGAAAATCCAGCGATAAATCGTCTATAAAAATTTGCAAAGCCCAGGAAACGCTGAAGCGCCTTCAAACTAGTGGGCTGCACCCAATCCAGGACTGCCTGTACCTTGGAACCCTCCATTTGGAAACCTTCTGGGGAGATAATATATCCTAGAAATGCGATTTGCTGAACTTCAAATTCGCACTTCTCCAGCTTCGCCCCAAGCCGGTGGTCTCTGAGTTTCTGGAGGACTAAGCGTACATGCTTCCGATGTTCCTCCAGGGAATGGGAGAAGATTAGGATGTCATCTAAGTATATAACTAAGAATCTATCCAAATATTACCTGAGCACATCGTTCATGAAATCCTGGAAGACTGCCGGGGCATTACAGAGCCCAAAAGGCATCACCAAATATTCATAATGCCCTGAGTGGGTATTAAAGGCAGTCTTCCATTCATCCCCCTCTCTTATTCGGATTAGATTGTACGCACCGCGTAGGTCAATCTTAGAAAAAATGGTGGCAGTACAAAGCTGGTCACACAAGACCGAAATGAGAGGCAGTGGGTATGAGTTTTTAATCGTGATACGGTTCAATTCCCTGAAGTCGATGCAGGGTCGCAACGAACCGTCCTTTTTACCCACGAAGAAGAACCCCGACCCAACTGGAGACTGTGAAGGTCTGATAAATCCCTTAGCCAAGTTCTCCTGAATGTACTCTGCCATAGCCTGAGTCTCAGGACGTGACAGGGAGTACTACCTGCTCTTGGGAAGCTTAGCATTCGGCAACAAATCAATGGCACAGTCATAGGGGCGATGGGGAGGTAGTACCTCTGCAACTTTTTTGGAGAACACGTCCGCAAAATCTGCATAACATCCTGGCAATCCTGGCAAACTTAGCTGCGAAAGTCTGACTGGAAGGCTCAAGCAACTCCTGAAACAATCAGTACCCCAACTAAGAATCTCCCCAGAGACCCAGTCAAATTGAGGATTGTGGGCCCTTAACCAGGGTAACCCCAACACCAATGGGGCAAAAGTACAGACAGTCACATAAAAGGACAATTTTTCAGAGTGTGTGGCTCCAATAAACAAAGAAATCTGGCTAGTGCAAGAGGTAATTTTACCCTGGGATAATGGTTCCCCGTTGAACCCACAGATCTCAATTTCCGATGCCAAGGGTACTAAGGGAACAGAGTGTTTCAGGGCGAATTGGCGGTCCATAAAAACCCCGTCGGCCCCACTGTCCACAAAGGCCTCAGTCTTGACAGTTTGACCGAGGATCTTCAAGGTCACCGGAATGCTAAAAGTCTTCTTGGGAAATTCTGACTTCTGGCCTGACAGGATATTTCCCATCACCCTCAGGCCCTGAAGTTTTCCGGCTTTTCTGGGCATGATACTACCACATGACCTTTATTCCCACAGTAGAAACACAACCCCTGCTGTCTCCTCCGCGTCTTCTCACGCGAGGAGAGGCGGGTAGCCCCAATCTGCATAGGCTCCTCGGAAAATTCCTCAGAGTCTGAGGTTCCCTTGGGAAAGAAGGAAACCTCGGTCTCCCTTTCAAGCCTACGCTCTCTCAGCCGTCTATCCACCCGGATGGATAACTGCATGAGCTGATCCAAGCTATCAGGCAAGGGATATTGTACCAGTTGGTCTTTTATCTGGTTAGAAAGACCTCTTCGGTACTGGTGTCTCAGGGCTGGGTCATTCCACTGGGTATCATGGGCCAACCTCCGAAACTCCGTACAGTAAACCTCAACTGGCCTTCGCCCTTGCTTAAGGATCGAAATCTGAGCCTCGGCTGAGGCCGTCTTGTCAGGGTCATCATACAACATGCCCAGTGCCATAAAAAAAGCATCAACACTTTTAAGCGACGGACAGTCAGGCTGCAACCCATATGCCCAGACCTGTGGGTCTCCTTGTAGCAAGGAAATCACTATGCCCACCCGCTGAATCTCTGACCCAGAAGACTGAGGCCTAAGCTGGAAATATAGCTTGCAGCTCTCCTTGAAACAAAAGAACTGCGAGCGATCTCCAGAAAAACGATCCGGGAGATTTACTTTCGGCTCCTTAACCCCTGAAGGTGCTGCTGCTGCGGGAGCTCCGCCAGCGGCCTGGGAGGTGTGCATTTTAATGGACAAATCATTAAATTGTCGAGTCAAGACCTGCACCTGATCGACCACCTGTTGCAACGTATTTTGAGGGGTATGCTCCATATTCACACAAAATTTCAACAGGAGTATTGGGCTGCTGAATATGTTATGCACACCAGTGCCTGCAGGAATGTACTGGTGTCTGAACTGTTATGCACACCAGTGCCTGCAGGAATGTACTGGTGTCTGAACGGAGAGGGATGCAAAACAAATGAACTCACAGACAGACTGGGGAATATGACATTACATACATAGAAGGTGATAGGGTAACAAAATAAACACAAAGTGAACAGAGAAGCCCAAAGGCTAAGAAACTGGGTGTCTCCCTAGTATTAGGAATGCTCAGATGAAAAGAAGCAAGATGTTGTGTTTTAATACGTAGAGAACCCGAAATGCTGTTGCTAAGGGCAACAGCAAAACCCTAAAGGGTTACCAACGGGTGTGGCAGTAAACTCCTTGGTCAGAGATGGAATAATAGACACAAGGAGAGTCTCCACAATCCTAGTCCTCACTTGCAGTGCACAGGTTCAGCTTACTGCCACTAAACGGACACCAGAACACCTTGCACAGTGAGAAAGGATTTTGGCAGGCAAGTCTGAGAATACAGCCGCAAACTTGCTAAGTTCACAGAGTAGCAAAAGAACCCCAGCAAGTTAAACGACTGACTCCATTCTTACTGCTAGGTCTGGATTGGCAGAGTGTAGTACCAAATCCCAAGGCCTATTTGCAGTAAGCAACAAACAAATACAAAGCTACACAGTACTGGCTAACTTTCAGGAACTGACTAACCAACAAAGATTCAGCAGCATCTGCTTAACCTGAGAAGAGGCCTTATATAGCAGGTGCTGTCCACGCCCCACTCAGACCTCACAGACTGTGAGCACAAAAACCAGCACCGGATCCCCTGCCGTGCACAAAGCCTGTAACCACTGCACAGCAAAAGACCCGAACCGGAGTATCAGCTGCGCTCAGGCCACTCCGCTAGCACTTGTCTCCCGGTTGCCACGACGACGTGGCAGCACAGGGCAGGAGACCCTAACAGTATAGCTTCTGACTAGGTTTTGCTTCAAATTTCTGGCCTTTCTGTACACAATCTGTGGTTTCTCTTTTATATATGGTTTTAATTGCTTGTCTAGTTGTAAAATGTGTCAATTTGGGTGTGGTTCGTTTTATCGACAGTGCCTAGGTCGACAATGTTTAGGTCGACCACTATAGGTCGACAGTCACTAGGTCGACATGGATGGAAGGTCGACAGGGTTTCTAGGTCGACATGTGCTAGGTCGACAGGTCTAAAGGTCGACATGAGTTTTTTTTTGTGTGTGTCGTTTTCTTCGTAAAGTGACCGGGATCCCAAATTAGCGCACCGCGTCCCCTCGCATGGCTCGCTTCGCTCGCCATGCTTCGGGCATGTTGCCTTCGCTCCGCTACCGCTTCGCTCGGCACACTTTACCGTTCCAATCGTAGTCCACATGGATCGTTAAGTATGAAATTTTTTTTTTTTAAACTCATGTCGACCTTTAGACCTGTCGACCTAGCACATGTCGACCTAGAGACCCTGTCGACCTTCCATCCATGTCGACCTAGTGACTCGACCTATAGTGGTCGACCTAAACATTGTCGGCCTAGGCTCTGTCGATCTTCAGACCGGATCCCATTCAAATTGATGGTGCTGACTGTTGAATTGTGTTATGAATACTATCTTGTTGTCAATGTTGCTGGTTTCTTGTTTGTATTGATACATTGATTTTCTATCCATATTGGCAATTTGTTCAATTTCAGTTTGAAGATCTTCTTTATATCATTTATCTATAAATTTATTTTTCATGGTTTAACATTGTTGTTTGTATGTTTCTGAATGTGCACAATTCTTCCTGAGTCTTCTAAATTGTCCGTTTGGAATGTTTTTCAGCCAGTTGGTATGGTGGTTACTGGTTCGACTAAGTGTGTTGTTGCCACTGCATTCTTTTGTGTGGTTTCGTGTACAAATTTGATTTTCCTGGATAAAAATCTCCAAGTCTAGGTATACCACCATGTCTTGGCTTACAGTGGATGTGAACTCCAAGTTGTTATTCTCCATGTGCTTAAGGAATTCAGATAATATATCTCTAGGCCCACTCCATATGAACAATAAATCATCGATATATCTCTTCCAAATGACGATATGTTCCTTAAATGGGTTATTTTCCCAAATGGATTCCTCCTCCCACCTAGCCACGAATAAATTTGCGTAACTAGGTGCGAAGAAGGAACCCATTGCTGTTCCTTTCTTCTGATTGTAGAACACCCCTTGATTCCAAAAGTAATTTCTACTCAGTATGTATTGTATACAGCTGATGATTAAATTTATCTTTGAATTAGGGAGTTCTGTGCATTTGGATAAATAGCAAATACCCACATACAAAGACTGTCCAACTTGATTGAAATTGGGAAGCTAACACTACCAATATCTCCGTTTCACCAATCATTCACAAAAAGAGCTGTAACATTATATTAACCATTCTTTTTTTACAGGTATGGGCATTCTAATTTTAATTTAAACAATCAAGCGCTCCTTATTATTATCATTTTTTTTCCAATGCACCCGTTATATGGAGCTGCTGATATAACACACATAAGCGCTGCAATTATTTTACTATTTTAAATGCGGGTGTTTAGAACAGAAATGATGCTAAGCAAGGACAAATACTTACTATTGGTGCGCATCACAGGGGGATTTGCCTGGAGTGCCGCGCCCACATCTGTTTCCTGGCCAATCACAGCATCCGCACTGTTGCCGGATAAACTGTAATCAATCGGGTTGGCGGATGAGTCCAGATTGGGGTGGAAACGGTCATCTGGGAATAGTATGGGGATGATGTTGTTCGTCCACATTAGGTACTTTCTATGCTGGGCTCTCTTCAGCAACCACAAATGGTGAGGGAGTGGCAGAGCTGGACGGTGACAGGCTGATGGGGTCACTGAGCGCAGTGTTGACAAAAATTGATGCACATTGCCCATAAACCATCCAGTCGCACCTTGCAGCCCCACTTTTGTTCCGGTTGTGGTCATGGATGCGGTTACACTGTTTTTTGAGCCCTTTCATCTTATTCACTACTTATTGTTGGCTACGGGTGATGCCCCGCGAGGCCAGGATCTTCGCTATGTTGTGGTATATGTGGACATCATTTACAGTGTCTGTGATCTGGTGCCGGATCTCCTCTTCTCCTGTAATGCTTAAAAGCTCCCTCAACTCCTCATTTGTCCAAGACATTGCAGGGCTGCTGGGGTTAAAAAGCGCTGCGGGGTCTGTTGTACCACAGAGCTTACAAGTACCTGCCCTTCATGCTGTGTGATGCCCCTGCGCGGCTATGTAAAATCACAACACCAGGAAGCTGCCCTGCATAGCCAATCAGCATCAGCAGAGGCAACCCCGGAAAGGCGGGACATGTCCCGGCACCATTCACTCTGGCCAAGATCCCGGGAACAACCCTGGTACATAGCAGGGTTGAAATGCCAGAGAATGGTTCCTGGGATTTTGTCCCAGGACCCTTTCACACCAGCGCTACACCCGATGTGGTGCCGGGGTCAACAAGGGAAAATAGGCTGGTTTGAAACGCAGGGGATTGAACCCCTCATACGTGCTATCAGGGATGTGTTAAAAATCCCAGCGGAAGACGATGCCGCACAGCAGCCGATCTCCTTCCAGAAAAAGGGTTAGCGTCACCTTCCCTGATTCTAAGGAATTAGATGACTGGAAAAATCCCGATAGGAAATACCAGGTGACAAGGCGCTTTCTCAGCACTTTCCCATTTACTCCAGATGGCAGGAAAAATTGGGAAGATCCCCCGGCTGTGGACGTGTCAGTCTCACGCCTATCAAAAAAGGTGGTATTCCCAGTCCCTGGCACCTCTGCCCTAAAGGACCCTGGGGATATGAAAATTAAAATCTATTTACAGAGCGGCTGGTGTATCACAAAGACCTTTGATAGCGGGTTACTGGATGACTCGTGCAATTCACACCTGGGTGGGCCAGATAGAAGAGGGCCTTGCGGGGGATAGGTCTCTGGTGAATACTAATAAAACACCTTCAGGATACTGCATGCGTCCTGTGTGATTCTCTCAAGGAAGTAGGAACTATTAATGCAAGGACTACTGTCATGGCAGTGCCTGCGCGCAGAGCTTTGTGGCTGCGTCAGTGGATAGCGGACGCAGATTCCAAGTGCAGTGTGGAGTCTCATCCTTTCTCAGGAGAGTGGCTACTCGGGGTTGAGTTTGATATGTAGATTTCGAAAGCTAGTGTGGGGCAATCCATATTTCTCCCCTCTGGGGCCCCACCGGCCAGACGCTCCTACCCTGGGCCATCTACACAGTCCTCTTGGACCACTAGGTTTAGGTCAAGAGCCAGAGGCCCCTCAAACGCTGCAAAAGGCACCAGGGGCAAGACAAGAAAACAAGCCGCCACAGGTTCTCAGGAACAAAGAAAAAACTCTGCTTCCACCAAGGCCTCAGCATGACAGTGTCCCCCCACCTCGAGGGAATCTCGAGGTGGAAGCTCAGTTGCGTCACTTCAGCCGCATCTGGCAAAGCTCCTGCCGGTATACCTGGGTAAAGGACCTAATTTCTCAGGGCTACAAGCTGGAGTTCGACGGTGCTGCTCCCCAACGATTTTTTCAAATCGAGCTTACCAGTTTTGGAGGATACGCAATTTGCACTGCAACAGGCCATCCTAAAGTTGGTCCAGTCCCAAGTCATTGACCCAGTGCCACTACACCAACATGCAAAGGGTTACTACTCCAACCTGTTTGTAGTACCAAAACCGGATGGTTCGGTAAGGCCCATTTTGAATCTAAAATCCTTGTACCCTTACCTTAAGGTCTTCAAGTTCAAGATGGAATCCTTGCGAGCAGTGATTGCAGGTCTGGAAGAACAGGAGTTCATGGTTTAGCTGGATATAAAGGACGCTTAGCTCCACATCCCGATTTGGCTGCCTCACCATGCTTACCTATGGTTTGCCCTGTTGAACGACCACTATCAGTTCCAGGCACTGCCCTTCGGCCTGGTCACGGCTCCGAGGGTCTTCACGAAGGTGATGGCAGAGATGATGTTCCAGCTCCGAGTCCAGGGTGTCAATATTGTCCCTTACCTAGACAATGTCTTGATAAAGGCAAAATCCAAGGAGCTTCTATTGCTCAATACAGACCGCACTATTCAGCTTCTGTCACATCACGGGTGGATTCTCAATTTATAGAAGTCCCACCTGGAGCCTACTCAGCGGCTCCTGTTCCTGGGAATGTTTCTGGATACAGTGGCTCAGAAAGTGTCCCTCCCAGAAGACAAGGCAAGGACACTGCAGGAGATGGTCCGAACGGTTCTACGGATGAATCGGATCTCCATCTTTGCATAAGATTGTTGGGAAAGATGGTATCCTCATAAGAGGCGATCCAGTATGGAAGAGTCCATGCCAGAACATTTCAATTGAATCTCCTGAGCAAGTGGTCCGGATTACATCTTCAGATGCATCGGATCACACATCTATCACCTCAGGCCAGAATTTCCCTCATGTGGTGGCTACAGTCCTCAAACCTGCTGGAAGTTCGAAGTTTCGGGATTCAGGATTGGATCCTCCTCACAACGGATGCGAGTCTGAGAGGATGGGGAGCTGTCACCCGAGGGGCTCAGTTCCAGGGCAGGTGGTTAGCCCATGAAGCCCTACTTCCAATCAACATTCTGGAACTTCGGGCGATCTACAATGCTCTGCTTCAGGCCTCGCCTCTGCTCCGGGATCAGGCCATTCAAGTTCAGTCAGACACCGCCACGGCGGTGGCATATATCAATCGACAAGGAGGAACAAAGAGCAGAGCTTGCATGCAAGAAGTGTCAAGTATTCTCCTCTGGGCAGAAAGAAACGCAAGAGCAATGCCGGCCATCTTTATTCCGGGGGTGGACAACTGGGAATCGGATTTCCTAAGTCGTCACGACCTACACCCGGGGTAGTGGAACCTCCTCCCACAGGTATTCCAGCAGATCACTGAACTGTGGGGCTGCCCGCAGATCGACATGATGGCATCTCGGCTCAACAAGAAACTTCACTGGATATAAAGGATGCTTATCTGCATATCCCGATTTGGCTGCCTCACCAGTCTTACCTATGGTTTGCCCTATTGAACGATCACTATCAGTTCCAGGCACTGCCCTTTATCATGTCCACAGCTCAGAGGGTCTTCACGAAGGTGATGGCGGAGATGATGTTCCAGCTCCGAGTCCAGGGGGTCAATATTGTCCCTCACCTAGACGATCTCTTGATTAAGGTGATAGCAGTGGATGCACTGACGACACCGTGGCCGTACAGGTTGGTCTACCTGTTTCCTCCGATTCCGTTGCTCCTGAGGGTGCTAAAGAGAATCAGGCATCAAAGAGTCCAGGCAATTCTGATTGCCCCAGACTGGCCTTGGAGGGCATGGTACGCGGATCTTCTGAGCATGTTCATCGAAGACCCTTGGCCTCTGCCAATGAGAAGAAATCTTCTGCAACAAGGACCATTCGTCTACTCAGACTTATGGCAGCTTCGTTTGACGGCATGGTGGTTGAGTGGAACATCCTAGCTCACAAAGAACTTTCCCAGAAGGTTATAGCAATCATGGTTCAGGCCAGAAAACCTGTGACGTCAAAACACTATCATATCTGGAGGAGATATGTCTCTTGGTGTGAGGAGCACAAGTATCATCTGGCGGATTTTCACTTGGGACATTTCTTAAGTTTCCTGCAGGCTGGAGTGGATATGGGCTTACGTCTGAGCTCTGTAAAGGTCCAGATTTCAACCCTCTCAATTTTCTTCCAGAAGAAGTTGGCAGTGTAGCCAGAAGACCTTCTTGCAAAGGATTCTTTGCATACAGCCTCCCTTTGTGCCACCAATGGCACCCTGGGATCTGAATGTACTATTGGAATTTCTACAGTCCTCTTGATTTGAACCATTAAGGATGTTAGAAGACAAGTACCTCACGTGGAAGACGGTTGTCAGGAATTTGCATTTTACATCACGTCACTTACCGGTGCTCTGGTGTGCTGGCCTCCAGAGGTCACATCCTCAGCCTGGCAGCATGTTCCATGATTGCCTGCAATGTGCAGAGACTCTCTCCAGTGTGTACCCCGCTTGCCATACAGTGTGTACCCCTATGTATTCCCACCATCTCCGGAGTACGGGTGCCGCCATGACACCTGCCGTCAGCTGATTTGGTGCTATCCACTCCTGAGCACTGGAGCGCTCACATGACTTCATTCTCCAATCCCTGCTAACCAGGGGGTATATAGCCAGAGTTCCTGCTCAGTATCATTGCCTTGAACAATGCGTCACAGTCTGTGAACAAGCGTCTTTTGGCTCCAGTCTCCTGTCTTCAGAGATTCCCCTGTGTCGGTTCTCCATGGAACTACGGGCACCAGCCCTCCAATTCAGTTGCAGCTCCATCTGCATTCTGCTCCAGCATTCACTAGCAGTCTCTTGAGACCATACTTGCCTACCTGACCCTCTCCATGAGGGAGAAAATGCTCTGTTCCTGGACTCTCCTGGTAATGTATGATTGCCATCACATGTGGTGAGCTAGTTAATTGATAAGAAAGGTGTTTCACCACAGGTGATGGCAATCATACATTACCAGGAGAGTCCAGGAACAGAGCATTTTCTCCCAAATGGAGAGGGTCAGGTAGGCAAGTATGCCTGAGACTCTCCTGTGTCAGTGCTCTGTGGAACTACAGGTAACAGCCATCCAGTTTGTCTTCAGCTTCAGCTACACTCTGCTCCTACAATCACTTGCAGTAAAAGACTCTCTCCAGGTGCTGCATATCATTGTCACCTGTTTGTTATTACTCTGCATCAGCACTGTGCTATTCCACCTGCACTAAAGCATCCTGCTTAAAGTTCAGCTGTCTCCTGCAATAACCTAACCTGGTTCTATTGTATGCAAGCATTGCCTATTGCCTGTGTAGCTCTGTGGCAAGTTACTATCGGTTTCCAGGCCAATCATCTGCATTATCAATTGCCTATACAATTCCTGTTTCAAGTTACCATCGGTTTCCAGGCCGATCATCGATATTGCCAAGTATCTGTCTAAAGCTCCGTTTCAAGTCATCATCGGCTCCCAGGCCGACCATCGTTTATTCCAAGTTGTCACCATTGGCTCCCAGGCCCATAGTCATCTGTTTCTATTCACCATCGGTTCTCAGGCCGATCGTCATCTGTTTCTGTTCACCATCGGTTCCCAGGCCGATCGTCATCTGTTTCTGTTCACCATCAGTTTCCAGGCCGATCGTCATCTGCTCCAAGTCTCCATCAGTTCCCAGACCGATCATCGGTAACTCCAAGTCACTATCATTTCCCAGACCGGTCATTGGTTGCTCCCAGATACCATCAGTACCCAGACCGAACTATCTCCAAGTGACTATTTCAGAGACTCTATCGGCTTCCATGCTGAATCATACATTTACATTTACATTGCTCCAGTTACTTATATTTCCTGTGTGTACTCAATAAATACCATTTGCGCACATGCGCAGGAACTTACTTCAGCCTCCTTGTTTCCTTCTTTGCACCACCACTGACCCACTAGTGACCCCTCCGGGAACAGACACAGTCCTGACAATGGTGATGTTGCTGGCCCTGTCTTCTGCTAGGTGTGTCTCAGAATTGGGAGCCTTATCATGTAAAAGTCCCTACTTGCTCTTTTTACGAAGACAGAGCGGAGCTCAGGACTAGGCAGCAGTTCCATGCCGAAGGTTGTCTCTGCGTTCCACTTGAACCAACCTATTATGGTTCCATCAGGTTCTGGCACTTCTGCCCCTCCGATGGTGTTGTATGTTGTGCGAGCCTTGAAGATCTATATCAAGAGGACGGCTCAGTGCAGAAAGATGGATTCCCTCTTTGTGCTTTTTGTTGCGCAGAAAAAGGTTTGCCCTGCTTCGCAGCAATCCATTGCTCGTTGGATTAGGCTGACTATCCAACAGGCCCATGTGTCGGCAGCCTTACCTGCTCCACAGTCTCTAAAGGCCCAATCTACAAGATCGGTGGGGTCTTCCTGGTCGGCTGACGTGGAGTCTCGGCCTTGCAACTATGCCGAGCTGCTACCTGGTCGGGGAAGAACACCTTTGTAAAGTTCTACAGGTTTGATACCCTGGCCAAAGAGGTTACCCAGTTTGGGCAGGCGGTGCTGCAGACGTCTCCGCACATTCCCGCCCGTTCTGGAAGCTTTGGGACGTCCCCATCGTACTAAGTAACCCCAGTATACCTTATGGATGCTAGAGAAAATAGGATTTGAATTACCTACCGGTAGATCCTTTTCTCGTAGTCCATAAGGGATACTGGGCGCCCACCTCGGTGCGGTGACTTTTCTGCAGGTTTTTCTGTTATAAAAGTTTACCTGTTCAGCTGTTGCTGTTGTTACCAGCTATTGCTGGCTGGTTTATATTGTGGTGTGCTGGTGTAAATTCTCACCACTCATTATTGTTATGTTCCTTCTCTCAAGTACGTCCTTTCTCCTTCGGGCACAGTTTTAGCTATACTGGCTGTGGGAGGGGGCATAGAGGGGAGGAGCTAGCACACCCAGTTGAAGAAATTGAAAGTGCACGGGTCCTTTGGACACCATCTATACCCCATCGTACTAAGATCCCAGTATCCCTTATCAACTACGAGAAAAGGATTTACCGGTAGGTAATTAAAATCCTATTTTTGGCCTGCAAGTTCCAATGAGATTTTTGCTGATTTCTTCCAGCAGTCAGCTCTGCTGGAGTGCCACCTTTTTCATCTGAAGGTTGGTGAAACCTTATACTTGATCTGCAGTGAGCTCCACCTCGATGTCTCCAGCTTGTGTACCTGCATCTTCCAGATCTGCCTGGCGGTCGTCTGGATCCTGCAATTACGGCCTCCCGTCGCCCCTTCAGCAAACAATATCGGCTTATTAGCCACAACAGCGGTGCAATCGCTGCACCTTCAGCAAACAAACAACAATACTGGCTCACTAGCCACAACATCGGCGCAATCGCCGAACCTTCAACTAACGGATTACAATATTGGCATTATCCGCAACATTGGCGCAATCGCCACACCTTCAACTAACAGACTACAATATCGGCTCATTAACTGCAACATCGGCGCAATCGCTGCACCTTCTGTAAACTTACTACTACAGTAGATCGGCTCACTAGCCGCAACATCGGCAGAACTGCCACACTGTTAGATTACAAACTATTATACTGGCTCCCTGGCCGTAATATGGACTCACTAACCACTTCCACAGCTCAATGGTCACTCTACATTTCATTTATCATCACCGGTGTTCAGCCACATCATCGGCGTTCAGCCGTCTCTCCTGCTTTGAGCTCTGAGTGACTATCAGCCGCATCATCGGCGTTCAGCCGTCTCTCCTGCTTTGAGCTCTGAGTGACTATCAGCCGCATCATCGGCGTTCAGCCGTCTCTCCTGCTTTGAGCTCTGAGTGAGTAGCAGCTGCATCATCGGTGTTCAGCCCTCTCTCCTGATTTGGACTCTGAGTTACTATCAGCTGCATCATCGGCGTTCAGCCATCTCTCCTGCTTTGAGCTCTGAGTGAGTAGCAGCTGCATCATCGGTGTTCAGCCGTCTCTCCTGCTTTGAGCTCTGAGTGAGTAGCAGCTGCATCATCGGTGTTCAGCCCTCTCTCCTGATTTGGACTCTGAGTTACTATCAGCTGCATCATCGGCGTTCAGCCGTCTCTCCTGCTTTGAGCTCTGAGTGACTATCAGCCGCATCATCGGCGTTCAGCCGTTTCTCCTGCTTTGAGCTCTGAGTGAGTAGCAGCTGCATCATCGGTGTTCAGCCCTCTCTCCTGATTTGGACTCTGAGTTACTATCAGCTGCATCATCGGCGTTCAGCCATCTCTCCTGCTTTGAGCTCTGAGTGACGATCTGCTGCATCATCGGCGTTCAGTCGTCTCTCCTGCTTTGGACTCTGAGTGACTATCAGCCGCATCATCGGCGTTCAGCCATCTCTCCTGCTTTGAGCTCTGAGTGACTATCAGCTGCATCATCGTCGTTCAGCCCTCTCTCCTGATTTGGACTCTGAGTTACTATCAGCTGCATCATCAGCTTTCAGCCATCTCTCCTGCTTTGAGCTCTGAGTTACTATCAGCTGCATCATCGGCGTTCAGCCCTCTCTCCTGATTTGGACTCTGAGTTACTATCAGCTGCATCATCGGTGTTCAGCCATCTCTCCTGCTTGACTATCAGCTGCATCATCGGCGTTCAGCCCTCTCTCCTGATTTGGACTCTGAGTTACTATCAGCTGCATCATCGGCGTTCTGCTATCTCTCCTGCTTGACTATCAGCCGCATCATCGGCGTTCAGCCCTCTCTCCTGCTTTGAGCTCTGAGTGACTATCAGCTGCATCATCGTCGTTCAGCCCTCTCTCCTGATTTGGACTCTGAGTTACTATCAGCAGCATCATCAGCTTTCAGCCATCTCTCCTGCTTTGAGCTCTGAGTGACTATCAGCCGCATCATCGGCGTTCAGCCGTCTCTCCTGCTTTGAGCTCTGAGTGACTATCAGCCGCATCATCGGCGTTCAGCCGTCTCTCCTGCTTTGAGCTCTGAGTGACTATCAGCTGCATCATCGGCGTTCAGCCCTCTCTCCTAATTTGGACTATGAGTTACTATCAGCTGCATCATCGGCGTTCAGCCATCTCTCCTGCTTGACTATCAGCCGCATCATCGGCGTTCAGCCATCTCTCCTGCTTTGAGCTCTGAGTGACGATCTGCTGCATCATCAGCGTTCAGTCGTCTCTCCTGCTTTGGCCTCTGAGTGACTATCAGCCGCATCATCAGCGTTCAGCCGTCTCTTCTGCTTTGAGCTCTGAGTGACTATCAGCTGCATCATCGGCGTTCAGCCCTCTCTCCTAATTTGGACTCTGAGTTACTATCAGCTGCATCATCGGCGTTCAGCCATCTCTCCTGCTTGACTATCAGCCGCATCATCGGCGTTCAGCCATCTCTCCTGCTTTGAGCTCTGAGTGACGATCTGCTGCATCATCGGCGTTCAGTCATCTCTCCTGCTTTGGACTCTGAGTGACTATCAGCCGCATCATCGGCGTTCAGCCATCTCTCCTGCTTGACTATCAGCCGCATCATCTGCGTTCAGCCGTGTCTCCTGCTTTGAGCTCTGAGTGACTATCAGCCGCATCATCGGCGTTCAGCCATCTCTCCTGCTTTGAGCTCTGAGTGACTATCAGCTGCATCATCGGCGTTCAGCCCTCTCTCCTGATTTGGACTCTGAGTTACTATCAGCTGCATCATCGGTGTTCAGCCATCTCTCCTGCTTGACTATCAGCTGCATCATCGTCGTTCAGCCCTCTCTCCTGATTTGGACTCTGAGTTACTATCAGCTGCATCATCAGCTTTCAGCCATCTCTCCTGCTTTGAGCTCTGAGTGACTATCAGCTGCATCATCGGCGTTCAGCCCTCTCTCCTGATTTGGACTCTGAGTTACTATCAGCTGCATCATCGGTGTTCAGCCATCTCTCCTGCTTGACTATCAGCTGCATCATCGGCATTCAGCCCTCTCTCCTGATTTGGACTCTGAGTTACTATCAGCTGCATCATCGGCGTTCCGCTATCTCTCCTGCTTGACTATCAGCCGCATCATCGGCGTTCAGCCATCTCTCCTGCTTTGAGCTCTGAGTGACGATCTGCTGCATCATCGGCGTTCAGTCGTCTCTCCTGCTTTGGACTCTGAGTGACTATCAGCCGCATCATCGGCGTTCAGCCATCTCTCCTGCTTGACTATCAGCCGCATCATCTGCGTTCAGCCGTGTCTCCTGCTTTGAGCTCTGAGTGACTATCAGCCGCATCATCTGCGTTCAGCCGTGTCTCCTGCTTTGAGCTCTGAGTGACTATCAGCTGCATCATCGGCGTTCCGCTATCTCTCCTGCTTGACTATCAGCCGCATCATCGGCGTTCAGCCATCTCTCCTGCTTTGAGCTCTGAGTGACTATCAGCTGCATCATCGGCGTTCAGCCCTCTCTCCTGATTTGGATTCTGAGTTACTATCAGCTGCATCATCAGCTTTCAGCCATCTCTCCTGCTTTGAGCTCTGAGTGACTATCAGCTGCATCATCGGCGTTCAGCCCTCTCTCCTGATTTGGACTCTGAGTTACTATCAGCTGCATCATCGGTGTTCAGCCATCTCTCCTGCTTGACTATCAGCTGCATCATCGGCGTTCAGCCCTCTCTCCTGATTTGGACTCTGAGTGACTATCAGCTGCATCATCGGCGTTCCGCTATCTCTCCTGCTTGACTATCAGCCGCATCATCGGCGTTCAGCCCTCTCTCCTGCTTTGAGCTCTGAGTGACTATCAGCTGCATCATCGTCGTTCAGCCCTCTCTCCTGATTTGGACTCTGAGTTACTATCAGCTGCATCATCAGCTTTCAGCCATCTCTCCTGCTTTGAGCTCTGAGTGACTATCAGCTGCATCATCGGCGTTCAGCCCTCTCTCCTGATTTGGACTCTGAGTTACTATCAGCTGCATCATCGGTGTTCAGCCATCTCTCCTGCTTGACTATCAGCTGCATCATCGGCATTCAGCCCTCTCTCCTGATTTGGACTCTGAGTTACTATCAGCTGCATCATCGGCGTTCCGCTATCTCTCCTGCTTGACTATCAGCCGCATCATCGGCGTTCAGCCATCTCTCCTGCTTTGAGCTCTGAGTGACGATCTGCTGCATCATCGGCGTTCAGTCGTCTCTCCTGCTTTGGACTCTGAGTGACTATCTGCCGCATCATCGGCATTCAGCCATCTCTCCTGCTTGACTATCAGCCGCATCATCGGCGTTCAGCCATCTCTTCTGCTTTGAGCTCTGAGTGACTATCAGCTGCATCATCGGCGTTCAGCCCTCTCTCCTAATTTGGACTCTGAGTTACTATCAGCTGCATCATCGGCGTTCAGCCATCTCTCCTGCTTGACTATCAGCCGCATCATCGGCGTTCAGCCATCTCTCCTGCTTTGAGCTCTGAGTGACGATCTGCCGCATCATCGGCGTTCAGCCATCTCTCCTGCTTGACTATCAGCCGCATTATCGGCGTTCAGCCGTCTCTCCTGCTTTGGACTCTGAGTGATTATTTGTGTCCAGGTTCTTTTGTGAGTGATTATTTGTGTCCAGGTTCTTTTGTGACAATAAAGTCACCTTTTCTTATTTTCACCTTGCCTGAGTCTCTCTCCATACAGGTAACTTCGGTCATCTGGTTACTGACAACTGTAACATTTGGTCCCTATGGCTAACCGACCTTGGTGGATACACTGAATGCTACAGATCACAGATAAGCCCAAATGTCCCTATCATTACAGAGAATGTTACCCGGAACTAAACCGTCCTCTAGGTCCACTACACTGAGTCCTCCGCTGAAGAGAGGGAGGACACACAGTCTGTCACTGATTCCTGCATAATAGATGAGGAATCTACTAACACTCTAGAGGTGGCTCCTTTAATTGAGGCTACTAGGCACATCCTTCAACTGACGGAGGAGGAACCTGAGCCGTTTGCTAAGAAAATTGATGTTATTAAGTGACAAAAGATAATTAAATCAGAGTTCCCTGGGTCTAAACAATTAGCTTTCCGCATTCCTATTCCTGCAGAGCATAAGTGGGAGGTCCCCCCTCTGGTGGATTCACATATTGCATGTCTAGTTAAGATGTCCATTCTACCTGTCACCACTCTTTCCTCACTGAAAGAGCCTACTGATTGACAAATTGAAAATTGCCTTAAGTCTATGTTCTCTCTCACCGGGGCTGTCAATAGACCTACAGTGGCTGCTTCCTGGGCTGCTAAAGCCATTGAATCATGGTTACAGGCCATAGATGAAGAATTTCCCTAGAAAATATCTGAGGACTGCATGTCATACTTTGCCCTTTTTTGCCAGGCAGCTGCTTACATTCATGAGGCCCTATCTGATGGCGGAGTATTGGCAGCTAAGGCGTCTACCACATCTGTACTGGCATGGCACATTCTCCGGCTACGTTCTTGGAAAGCTGACCTTGATTAAAAAAAAACCTTTGGAATTTCTCCCTTTTACAGGTGAGGTGTTATTCGGGGCAGAATTGGAAAAAATTGTCCCTGTTTTCCCTGTAGCTAAGATAGCCTTTCTCCCATCCACTACTACTCCACCACCACGGGTTAGGAGTTCAAATTTCCATTCCTTTCGTCCCCAAGTCTAAACAAAAGGACAGGCTTTTCCCAGAGAAACAGCCACTGCGAAGCCTAAGCCCAAGGCCAAGCAACTATGGACTGCGCGTTATCCTCCAGCAAAACCTGACAAGCCCACAGCCTGATGGGACGGGCCTCTCCTTGGGGGACCCAGGCTGGGAGGTGACTTCTTCACTTCGCGCCTGTCTGGACTCAGACCACTTCAGACACCTGTGTGCAAGAAATGGTCTCTCATGGGTACGCCGTCTTATTCAGGAGGTGCCCCCTTCATAGTTCTTTTGCATGGGCCTTTTCTTGGAACCACAAAAGGCTGTTATTCTACAACAAGTTGTGGAATCACTCTAGCAATCAGGTGTGATAATACTGGTTCCTCAGTCTCAATGCAGTAAGTGGTGCTATTATTCCTTCCTATTTCTAGTGCCCAAGCCCAATGGGTCACACCAACCCTTCCTCAACCTCAAATCGAAATAGTCTAATGAGTTTGTATTTGCATTTCTCTCTCTTAACTTATGTTTTCTCCATTTTTAATCTCTTTTTCATGTGACTACAATTTTATGAGGATTCCAAAATAAAGGAAGAAGGTCTCCCACTTCAAGTTAGGGTAAGACTTTGCTGGAATACAAAGTACGGCATTAGTTTCCAGGAAGTGTGGACTGATCCTAAAATAAAGAAAACAAAAATACAACTTCTTTTCAATAAACATCTTGTTATGCACACCAGTGCCTGCAGGAATGTACTGGTGTCTGAACTGTTATGCACACCAGTGACTGCAGGAATGTACTGGTGTCTGAACTGTTATGCACACCAGTGCCTGCAGGAATGTACTGGTGTCTGAACTGTTATGCACACCAGTGACTGCAGGAATGTACTGGTGTCTGAACTGTTATGCACACCAGTGCCTGCAGGAATGTACTGGTATCTGAATGGATAGGGATGCAAAACAATTGAACTCACAGACAGACTGGGGAATATGACATTACGTACACAGAAGGTGATAGGGTAACGAAATAAACACAAAGTGAACAGAGAATCCCAGAGGCTAAGAAACTGGGTGTCTCCCTAGTATTAGGAATGCTTAGATGGAAAAAGCAAGATGTTGTGTTTTAATACTGTTAGGGTCTCCTGCCCTGTGCTGCCACGTCGTCATGGCACCCGGGAGACAAGTGCTAGCGGAGTAACCTGAGCGCAGCTGATACTCCGGTTCGGGTCTTTTGCTGTGCAGTGGTTACAGGATCTGTGCACGGCAGGGGATCCGGTGCTGGTTTTTGTGCTCACAGTCTGTGAGGTCTGAGTGGGGCGTGGACAGCACCTGCTTTATAAGGCCTCTTCTCAGGTTAAGCAGATGCTGCTGAATCTTTGTTGGTTAGTCAGTTCCTGAAAGTTAGCCAGTACTGTGTAGCTTTGTATTTGTTGTTGCTTACTGCAAATAGGCCTTGGGATTTGGTACTACACTCTGCCAATCCAGACCTAGCAGTAAGACTGGAGTCAGTCGTTTAACCTGCTGGGGTTCTTTTGCTACTCTGTGAATTTAGCAGGTTTGCGGCTGTATTCTCAGACTGCCTGCCTAAATCCTGTCTCACTGTGCAAGGTGTTCAGGTATTCAGTTTAGTGGCAGTAAGCTGAACCTGTGCACTGCAAGTGAGGATTAGGATTGTGGAGACTCTCCTTGTGTCTATCATTCCATCTCTGACCAAGGAGTTTACTGCCACACCCGTTGGTAACCCTTTAGGGTTTTGCTGTTGCCCTTAGCAACAGCATTTCGGGTACTCTACGTATTAAAACACAACATCTTGCTTTTTTCATCTGAGCATTCCTAATAATAGGGAGGCACCCAGTTTCTTAGCCTCTGGGCTTCTCTGTTCACTTTGTGTTTATTTTGTTACCCTATCACCTTCTGTGTACGTAATGTCATATTCCCCAGTCTGTCTGTGAGTTCATTTGTTTTGCATCCCTATCCATTCAGACACCAGTACATTCCTGCAGGCACTGGTGTGCATAACAGTTCAGACACCAGTACATTCCTGCAGGCACTGGTGTGCATAACAGTTCAGACACCAGTACATTCCTGCAGGCACTGGTGTGCATAACATATTCAGCAGCCAAATACTCCTGTTAAAATTTTGTGGGAATATGGAGCATACCCCTCAAAATACGTTGCAACAGGTGGTCGATCAGGTGCAGGTCCTGACTCGACAATTTAATGATTTGTCCATTAAAATGCACACCTCCCAGGCCGCTGGCGGAACTCCCGCAGCAGCAGCACCTTCAGGGGTTAAGGAGCCGAAAGTAAATCTCCCGGATCGTTTTTCTGGAGATCGCTCGCAGTTCTTTTGTTTCAAGGAGAGCTGCAAGCTGTACTTCCGGCTTAGGCCTCAGTCTTCAGGGTCGGAGATTCAGCGGGTGGGCATAGTGATTTCCTTGCTACAAGGAGACCCACAGGTCTGGGCATATGGGTTGCAGCCTGACTGTCCGTCGCTTAAAAGTGTTGATGCTTTTTTTACGGCACTGGGCATGTTGTATGATGACCCTGACAAGACGGCCTCAGCCGAGGCTCAGATTTCGATCCTTAAGCAAGGGCGAAGGCCAGTTGAGGTTTACTGTACGGAGTTTCGGAGGTTGGCCCATGATACCCAGTGGAATGACCCAGCCCTGAGACACCAGTACCGAAGAGGTCTTTCTAACCAGATAAAATACCAACTGGTACAATATCCCTTGCCTGATAGCTTGGATCAGCTCATGCAGTTATCCATCCGGGTGGATAGACGGCTGAGAGAGCGTAGGCTTGAAAGGGAGACCGAGGTTTCCTTCTTTCCCAAGGGAACCTCAGACTCTGAGGAATTTTCCGAGGAGCCTATGCAGATTGGGGCTACCCGCCTCTCCTCGCGTGAGAAGACGCGGAGGAGACAGCAGGGGTTGTGTTTGTACTGTGGGAATAAAGGTCATGTGGTAGTATCATGCCCAGAAATGCCGGAAAACTTCAGGGCCTGAGGGTGATGGGAAATATCCTGTCAGGCCAGAAGTCAGAATTTCCCAAGAAGACTTTTATCATTCCGGTGACCTTGAAGATCCTCGGTCAAACTGTCAAGACTGAGGCCTTTGTGGACAGTGGGGCCGACGGGGTTTTTATGGACCGCCAATTCGCCCTGAAACACTCTGTTCCCTTAGTACCCTTGGCATCGGAAATTGAGATTTGTGGGTTAAACGGGGAACCATTATCCCAAGCTAAAATTACCTCTTGCACTAGCCAGATTTCTTTGTTTATTGGAGCCACACACTCTGAAAAATTGTCCTTTTATGTGACTGTCTGTACTTTTGCCCCATTGGTGTTGGGGTTACCCTGGTTAAGGGCCCACAATCCTCAATTTGACTGGGTCTCTGGGGAGATTCTTAGTTGGGGTACTGATTGTTTCAGGAGTTGCTTGAGCCTTCCAGTCAGGCTCTCGCAGCTAAGATTGCCAGGGTGTTATGCAGATTTTGCGGACGTGTTCTCCAAAAAAGTTGCAGAGGTACTACCTCCCCATCGCCCTTATGACTGTGCCATTGATTTGTTGCCAAATGCTAAGCTTCCCAAGAGCAGGTTGTACTCCCTGTCACGTCCTGAGACTCAGGCTATGGCAGAGTACATTCAGGAGAACTTGGCTAAGGGATTTATCAGACCTTCACAGTCTCCAGTTGGGTCGGGGTTCTTCTTCGTGGGTAAAAAGGACGGTTCGTTGCGACCCTGCATCGACTTCAGGGAATTGAACCGTATCACGATTAAAAACTCATACCCACTGCCTCTCATTTCGGTCTTGTTTGATTGACCTACGCGGGGCGTACAATCTAATCCGAATAAGAGAGGGGGATGAATGGAAGACTGCCTTTAATACCCACTCAGGGCATTATGAATATTTGGTGATGCCTTTTGGGCTCTGTAATGCCCCGGCAGTCTTCCAGGATTTCATGAACGATGTACTCAGGGAATATCTGGATAGATTCTTAGTTGTATACTTAGATGACATCCTAATCTTCTCCCATTCCCTGGAGGAACATCGGAAGCATGTACGCTTAGTCCTCCAGAAACTCAGAGACCACCGGCTTGGGGCGAAGCTGGAGAAGTGCGAATTTGAAGTTCAGCAAATCGCATTTCTAGGATATATTATCTCCCCAGAAGGTTTCCAAATGGAGGGTTCCAAGGTACAGGCAGTCCTGGATTGGGTGCAGCCCACTAGTTTGAAGGCGCTTCAGCGTTTCCTGGGCTTTGCAAATTTTTATAGACGATTTATCGCTGGATTTTCGTCTATAGTGGCGCCCTTGGTGGCACTCACTAAGAAAGGGGCGGATGTTGCTCACTGGTCTTGTGAGGCTAAAGCGGCTTTTGCCCGTCTCAAAAGGGCATTAGTCTTGGCCAAGGTGCTGCGACACCCAGATCCAGAGCGTCCTTTTGTGGTGGAGGTGGATGCCTCTGAGATGGGTATTGGGGCAGTGCTCTCTCAGATGGGAGTGTCTGATAATCGCCTTCATCCCTGTGCTTACTTTTCCCGTAAATTTTCGCCTGCCGAGATGAATTATGACGTGGGTAACCGGGAATTGTTGGCTATTAAGGATGCACTCGAGGAGTGGAGACACTGGCTTGAGGGGGCTAAGTTTGTGGTCTCAATTCTCACCGACCATAAGAATCTGGCATATTTAGAGTCAGCGAAGCGTCTCAATGCCAAGCAGGCACGATGGGCTTTGTTTTTTGCTCGCTTTAATTTTTTGATAACATATCGCCCTGGGTCAAAAAACATCAAGGCTGATGCGCTCTCACAGAGTTTTGCTCCAATCCAGGAGACCACCGAGGAGCCGTTGCCCATTGTGTCCCCATCATGTATTAAAGTGGGCATTACCCAGGACCTCTTGTCATTAGTCCTTAGAGCACAGGAGCAGGCTCCTCCAGACCTTCCGGTAGGTCTTTTGTTTGTGCCTCCTAGGTTAAGACAGCGAGTGTTCCTGGAATTCCATGCCAAGAAGTCGGCAGGTCACCCGGGTATTGCCAGAACTCGGGAGTTGCTATCTAGGGCGGTGTGGTGGCCCTCGGTGGCTAAGGATGTGGATCAGTGGGTTCGGGCATGTGACATCTGTGCCCGAAATAAGACTCCTAGAGGGGTTCCTGTTGGCCCATTACATCCACTCTCTATCCCATCTAAGCCATGGACCCACATTTCAATGGATTTTGTGGTGGACTTGCCCAAATCCTCGGGGATGACAGCCATCTGGGTTGTCGTTGACAGGTTTTGGAAGATGGCGCACTTCGTTCCACTGGTTGGGCTGCCATCGGCCAGACGCCTGTCTGAATTATTTATGCTGCATGTTGTGCGTCTCCACGGGTTGCCACTTGATGTGGTCTCTGACCGCGGATCCCAGTTTGTGGCCAAATTCTGGAGGGCATTTTGTTCCGATCTCCAGATTTCTGTCAGCTTGTCGTCAGGCTACCATCCGCAGTCTAATGGGCAGACTGAAAGGGTGAACCAGTCCTTGGAGCAGTTCCTCAGGTGTTATGTCTCCAAGTGTCAGACTGACTGGGTTGCTCATCTGTCCATGGCGGAGTTTGCCTATAACAACGCGGCTCACTCTGCTACAGGGATCTCTCCCTTCCTTTGTGTGTATGGGCATCATCCTAAGGCCAATTCTTTTGACCCCCTGGACTCCACGCCTGGTGGTTCCTCTGTGGTTTCTGTCCTTAGAGGTATTTGGAGGAAAGTGAAGAAAGCCCTTGTGTCTGTGTCATTAGTGACCAAAAGGGTTTTTGATAAGCGGAAAAGACCCTGCAGCTTCAAATTAGGAGACTTCGTCTGGTTGTCTACCAAGAATTTGAAGTTGAGACAGCCATCTCATAAGTTAGGCCCCCGGTTCATCGGCCCTTATAAGATCACCAGGGTAATCAATCCGGTGGCATTTCAGTTAGACCTGCCCCGTTCTTTGGGTATCAATAAAACATTTCATTGTTCCCTTTTAAAACGGGCGATTAGTAATCCTTCTTCCACTGGAAGACCTTCTCCTCTTCTGATACGTGGCCAGAAGGAGTTTGTTGTTGAAAGGATTCTTGACTCCAAGATGGTTCGGGGTCGGCTGTCATTTTTGGTGCACTGGAAGGGGTATGGCCCGGAGGAGCGGTCGTGGGTGCGCAGTTGTGATCTTCATGCCCCCAGACTGATACGCTCTTTCTTCTCGCAGTTCCCCGATAAACCCGGTGGTAGGGGTTCTTTGACCCCTCGTCAGAGGGGGGGTACTGTTAGGGTCTCCTGCCCTGTGCTGCCACGTCGTCATGGCAACCGGGAGACAAGTGCTAGCGGAGTAACCTGAGCGCAGCTGATACTCCGGTTCGGGTCTTTTGCTGTGCAGTGGTTACAGGATCTGTGCACGGCAGGGGATCCGGTGCTGGTTTTTGTGCTCACAGTCTGTGAGGTCTGAGTGGGGCGTGGACAGCACCTGCTTTATAAGGCCTCTTCTCAGGTTAAGCAGATGCTGCTGAATCTTTGTTGGTTAGTCAGTTCCTGAAAGTTAGCCAGTACTGTGTAGCTTTGTATTTGTTGTTGCTTACTGCAAATAGGCCTGGGGATTTGGTACTACACTCTGCCAATCCAGACCTAGCAGTAAGACTGGAGTCAGTCGTTTAACCTGCTGGGGTTCTTTTGCTACTCTGTGAATTTAGCAGGTTTGCGGCTGTATTCTCAGACTGCCTGCCTAAATCCTGTCTCACTGTGCAAGGTGTTCAGGTATTCAGTTTAGTGGCAGTAAGCTGAACCTGTGCACTGCAAGTGAGGATTAGGATTGTGGAGACTCTCCTTGTGTCTATCATTCCATCTCTGACCAAGGAGTTTACTGCCACACCAGTTGGTAACCCTTTAGGGTTTTGCTGTTGCCCTTAGCAACAGCATTTCGGGTACTCTACGTATTAAAACACAACATCTTGCTTTTTTCATCTGAGCATTCCTAATAATAGGGAGACACCCAGTTTCTTAGCCTCTGGGCTTCTCTGTTCACTTTGTGTTTATTTTGTTACCCTATCACCTTCTGTGTACGTAATGTCATATTCCCCAGTCTGTCTGTGAGTTCATTTGTTTTGCATCCCTATCCGTTCAGACACCAGTACATTCCTGCAGGCACTGGTGTGCATAACAGTTCAGACACCAGTACATTCCTGCAGGCACTGGTGTGCATAACAGTTCAGACACCAGTACATTCCTGCAGGCACTGGTGTGCATAACAAATACGTAGAGAACCCGAAATGCTGTTGCTAAGGGCAACAGCAAAACCCTAAAGGGTTACCAACGGGTGTGGCAGTAAACTCCTTGGTCAGAGATGGAATGATAGACACAAGGAGAGTCTCCACAATCCTAATCCTCACTTGCAGTGCACAGGTTCAGCTTACTGCCACCAAGCTGACACCTGAACACCTTGTACAGTGAGAAAGGATTTAGGCAGGCAAGTCTGAGAATACAGCCGCAAACTTGCTAAGTTCACAGAGTAGCAAAAGAACCCCAGCAAGTTAATCGACTGACTCCAGTCTTATAGGCCCTACACACATGCCGATATTCTGAAAGATATGAACGATCTCGTTCATAAATGAATGAGAACTCGTACATATCTTTCAGTGTGGAGACTCCAGCGCTGAACGATGCGCGGCCCCGCGCTCGTTCATCGCTGATCTCCCGTCGGCTGTGCATGCAGGCCAATATAGACGATCTCGTCCATGTTTGCCTGCACTTCAATGCAGCCGGGTGACGGGGGGAGTGAAGAAACTTCACTCCCCCCGTCACTGCCCCCCCCGCCGCCGGGTTGCTCATCGGCCGTATCGGCCGTCGGGCACCTCGGCGGCGCATCGCCGAGTGAGTAGGGCCCTTTACTGCTAGGTCTGGATTGGCAGAGTGTAGTACCAAATTCCCAGGCCTATTTGCAGTAAGCAACAACAAATACAAAGCTACACAGTACTGGCTAACTTTCAGGAACTAACTAACCAACAAAGATTCAGCAGCATCTGCTTAACCTGAGATGAGGGTTTATAAAGCAGGTGCTGTCCACGCCCCACTCAGACCTCACAGACTGTGAGCACAAAAACCACAAAAACCAGCACCGGATCCCCTGCCGTGCACAGAGCCTGTAACCACTGCACAACAAAAGACCCGAACCGGAGTATCAGCTGCGCTCAGGTTACTCCGCTAGTACTTGTCTCCCGGTTGCCATGACGACGTGGCAGCACAGGTCAGGAGACCCTAACAGTACCCCCCCTCTGACGAGGGGTCAAAGAACCCCTACCACCGGGTTTATCGGGGAACTGCGAGAAGAAAGAGCGTATCAGTCTGGGGGCATGAAGATCACAACTGCGCACCCACGACCGCTCCTCCGGGCCATACCCCTTCCAGTGCACCAAAAATGACAGCCAACCCCGAACCATCTTGGAGTCAAGAATCCTTTCAACAACAAACTCCCTCTGGCCACGTATCAGAAGAGGGGAAGGTCTTCCACTGGAAGAAGGATTACTAATCGCCCGTTTTAAAAGGGAACAATGAAATGTTTTATTGATACCCAAAGAACGGGGCAGATCTAACTGAAATGCCACCGGATTGATAACCCTGCTGATCTTATAAGGGCCGATGAACCGGGGGCCTAACTTATGAGATGGCTGTCTCAAATTCAAATTCTTGGTAGACAACCAGACGAAGTCTCCTAATTTGAAGCTGCAGGGTCTTTTCCGCTTATCAAAAACCCTTGTGGTCACTAATGACACAGACACAAGGGCTTTCTTCACTTTCCTCCAAATACCTCTAAGGACCGAAACCACAGAGGAACCACCAGGCGTGGAGTCCAGGGGGTCAAAAGAATTGGCCTTAGGATGATGCCCATACACACAAAGGAAGGGAGAGATCCCTGTAGCAGAGTGAGCCGCGTTGTTATAGGCAAACTCCGCCATGGACAGATGAGCAACCCAGTCAGTCTGACACTTTGAGACATAACACCTGAGGAACTGCTCCAAGGACTGGTTCACCCTTTCAGTCTGCCCATTAGACTGCGGATGGTAGCCTGACGACAAGCTGACAGAAATCTGGAGATCGGAACAAAATGCCCTCCAGAATTTGGCCACAAACTGGGATCCGCGGTCAGAGACCACATCAAGTGGCAACCCGTGGAGACGCACAACATGCAGCATAAATAATTCAGACAGGCGTCTGGCCGATGGCAGCCCAACCAGTGGAACGAAGTGCGCCATCTTCCAAAACCTGTCAACGACAACCCAGATGGCTGTCATCCCCGAGGATTTGGGCAAGTCCACCACAAAATCAATTGAAATTTGGGTCCATGGCTTAGATGGAATAGAGAGTGGATGTAATGGGCCAACAGGAACCCCTCTAGGAGTCTTATTTCGGGCACAGATGTCACATGCCCGAACCCACTGATCCACATCCTTAGCCACCGAGGGCCACCACACCGCCCTAGATAGCAACTCCCGAGTTCTGGCAATACCCGGGTGACCTGCCGACTTCTTGGCATGGAATTCCAGGAACACTCGCTGTCTTAACCTAGGAGGCACAAACAAAAGACCTACCGGAAGGTCTGGAGGAGCCTGCTCCTGTGCTCTAAGGACTAATGACAAGAGGTCCTGGGTAATGCCCACTTTAATACATGATGGGGACACAATGGGCAACGGCTCCTCGGTGGTCTCCTGGATTGGAGCAAAACTCCGCGAGAGCGCATCAGCCTTGATGTTTTTTGACCCAGGGCGATATGTTATCAAAAAATTAAAGCGAGCAAAAAACAAAGCCCATCGTGCCTGCCTGGCATTGAGACGCTTTGCTGACTCTAAATATGCCAGATTCTTATGGTCGGTGAGAATTGAGACCACAAACTTAGCCCCCTCAAGCCAGTGTCTCCACTCCTTGAGTGCATCCTCAATAGCCAACAATTCCCGGTTACCCACGTCATAATTCATCTCGGCAGGCGAAAATTTACGAGAAAAGTAAGCACAGGGATGAAGGCGATTATCAGACACTCCCATCTGAGAGAGCACTGCCCCAATACCCATCTCAGAGGCATCCACCTCCACCACAAAAGGACGCTCTGGATCTGGGTGTCGCAGCACCTTGGCCGAGACAAATGCTCTTTTGAGACGGGCAAAAGCCGCTTTAGCCTCACAAGACCAGTGAGCAACATCCGCCCCTTTTTTAGTGAGTGCCACCAAGGGCGCCACTATAGACGAAAATCCAGCGATAAATCGTCTATAAAAATTCGCAAAGCCCAGGAAACGCTGAAGCGCCTTCAAACTAGTGGGCTGCACCCAATCCAGGACTGCCTGTACCTTGGAACCCTCCATTTGGAAACCTTCTGGGGAGATAATATATCCTAGAAATGCGATTTGCTGAACTTCAAATTCGCACTTCTCCAGCTTCGCCCCAAGCCGGTGGTCTCTGAGTTTCTGGAGGACTAAGCGTACATGCTTCCGATGTTCCTCCAGGGAATGGGAGAAGATTAGGATGTCATCTAAGTATACAACTAAGAATCTATCCAAATATTCCCTGAGTACATCGTTCATGAAATCCTGGAAGACTGCCGGGGCATTACAGAGCGCAAAAGGCATCACCAAATATTCATAATGCCCTGAGTGGGTATTAAAGGCAGTCTTCCATTCATCCCCCTCTCTTATTCGGATTAGATTGTACGCCCCGCGTAGGTCAATCTTAGAAAAAATGGTGGCAGTACGAAGCTGGTCAAACAAGACCGAAATGAGAGGCAGTGGGTATGAGTTTTTAATCGTGATACGGTTCAATTCCCTGAAGTCGATGCAGGGTCGCAACGAACCGTCCTTTTTACCCACGAAGAAGAACCCCGACCCAACTGGAGACTGTGAAGGTCTGATAAATCCCTTAGCCAAGTTCTCCTGAATGTACTCTGCCATAGCCTGAGTCTCAGGACGTGACAGGGAGTACAACCTGCTCTTGGGAAGCTTAGCATTTGGCAACAAATCAATGGCACAGTCATAGGGGCGATGGGGAGGTAGTACCTCTGCAACTTTTTTGGAGAACACGTCCGCAAAATCTGCATAACACCCTGGCAATCCTGGCAAACTTAGCTGCGAGAGCCTGACTGGAAGGCTCAAGCAACTCCTGAAACAATCAGTACCCCAACTAAGAATCTCCCCAGAGACCCAGTCAAATTAAGGATTGTGGGCCCTTAACCAGGGTAACCCCAACACCAATGGGGCAAAAGTACAGACAGTCACATAAAAGGACAATTTTTCAGAGTGTGTGGCTCCAATAAACAAAGAAATCTGGCTAGTGCAAGAGGTAATTTTACCTTGGGATAATGGTTCCCCGTTTAACCCACAAATCTCAATTTCCAATGCCAAGGGTACTAAGGGAACAGAGTGTTTCAGGGCGAATTGGCGGTCCATAAAAACCCCGTTGGCCCCACTGTCCACAAAGGCCTCCGTCTTGACAGTTTGACCGAGGATCTTCAAGGTCACCGGAATGATAAAAGTCTTCTTGGGAAATTCTGACTTCTGGCCTGACAGGATATTTCCCATCACCCTCAGGCCCTGAAGTTTTCCGGCTTTTCTGGGCATGATACTACCACATGACCTTTATTCCCACAGTACAAACACAACCCCTGCTGTCTCCTCCGCGTCTTCTCACGCGAGGAGAGGCGGGTAGCCCCAATCTGCATAGGCTCCTCGGAAAATTCCTCAGAGTCTGAGGTTCCCTTGGGAAAGAAGGAAACCCCGGTCTCCCTTTCAAACCTACGCTCTCTCAGCCGTCTATCCACCCGGATGGATAACTGCATGAGCTGATCCAAGCTATCAGGCAAGGGATATTGTACCAGTTGGTCTTTTATCTGGTTAGAAAGACCTCTTCGGTACTGGTGTCTCAGGGCTGGGTCATTCCACTGGGTATCATGGGCCAACCTCCGAAACTCCGTACAGTAAACCTCAACTGGCCTTCGCCCTTGCTTAAGGATCGAAATCTGAGCCTCGGCTGAGGCCGTCTTGTCAGGGTCATCATACAACATGCCCAGTGCCGTAAAAAAAGCATCAACACTTTTAAGCGACGGACAGTCAGGCTGCAACCCATATGCCCAGACCTGTGGGTCTCCTTGTAGCAAGGAAATCACCATGCCCACCCACTGAATCTCCGACCCAGAAGACTGAGGCCTAAGCCGGAAGTATAGCTTGCAGCTCTCCTTGAAACAAAAGAACTGCGAGCGATCTCCAGAAAAACGATCCGGGAGATTTACTTTCGGCTCCTTAACCCCTGAAGGTGCTGCTGCTGCGGGAGCTCCGCCAGCGGCCTGGGAGGTGTGCATTTTAATGAACAAATCATTAAATTGTCGAGTCAGGACCTGCACCTGATCGACCACCTGTTGCAACGTATTTTGAGGGGTATGCTCCATATTCCCACAAAATTTCAACAGGAGTATTAGGCTGCTGAATATGTTATGCACACCAGTGCCTGCAGGAATGTACTGGTGTCTGAACTGTTATGCACACCAGTGCCTGCAGGAATGTACTGGTGTCTGAACTGTTATGCACACCAGTGCCTGCAGGAATGTACTGGTGTCTGAACGGATAGGGATGCAAAACAAATGAACTCACAGACAGACTGGGGAATATGACATTACGTACACAGAAGGTGATAGGGTAACAAAATAAACACAAAGTGAACAGAGAAGCCCAGAGGCTAAGAAACTGGGTGTCTCCCTATTATTAGGAATGCTCAGATGGAAAAAGCAAGATGTTGTGTTTTAATACGTAGAGAACCCGAAATGCTGTTGCTAAGGGCAACAGCAAAACCCTAAAGGATTACCAACGGGTGTGGCAGTAAACTCCTTGGTCAGAGATGGAATGATAGACACAAGGAGAGTCTCCACAATCCTAATCCTCACTTGCAGTGCACAGGTTCAACTTACTGCCACTAAACTGACACCTGAACACCTTGCACAGTGAGACAGGATTTAGGCAGGCAAGTCTGAGAATACAGCCGCAAACTTGCTAAATTCACAGAGTAGCAAAAGAACCCCAGCAAGTTAAACGACTGACTCCAGTCTTACTGCTAGGTCTGGATTGGCAGAGTGTAGTACCAAATCCCCAGGCCTATTTGCAGTAAGCAACAACAAATACAAAGCTACACAGTACTGGCTAACTTTCAGGAACTAACTAACCAACAAAGATTCAACAGCATCTGCTTAACCTGAGAAGAGGGTTTATAAAGCAGGTGCTGTCCACGCCCCACTCAGACCTCACAGACTGTGAGCACAAAAACCAGCACCGGATCCCCTGCCGTGCACAGAGCCTGTAACCACTGCACAGCAAAAGACCCGAACCGGAGTATCAGCTGCGCTCAGGTTACTCCGCTAGCACTTGTCTCCCGGTTGCCATGACGACGTGGCAGCACAGGGCAGGAGACCCTAACACTTCCCTTGTCCACTACGACCAAGTGGGGTTTATCCCGGGCTGCTAGGCGAGAGATAACACCAGACGCGCTATGGATCTTATACATGTCTCGAACTCCAGGAGATCCCCCACTGTCATGCTCTCCTTGGATGCTGAAAAAGCTTTCGACCGTATCTCCTGGAGTTTCTTAAGAGCCGCCCTGGAGCCCTACGGCTTGTCGGGTGTCTTCCTCACTGGTGTCCTGGCACTATACTCCTCCCCCTCCGCCACAGTCCTAATCAATGGGGTCCCATCCACCCCGGTCAGCATATTGAATGGTACACGTCAGGGCTTCCCCCTGTCACCATTGATATTCGCCCTTGTTTTTGAGCCACTCGCCTCTCAAATTAGAGCTCACCAGGGTATACATGGTATACCAGTGGGCCGTACCGAGCACAAAATTCCCTCTTCGCCGATGACGTCCTACTTTCCTTAACCCAGCCCCTTATCTCGCTCCCGAACCTATTTTCAGTCCTCCATTCTTACAGCCTCGTATCAGGCTACAAGATCAATTATTCCAACTCCGAGGCCATGTTGCTCCACGTCCCCCTCCGTGAGTCTGAATCCCTTTGCGCCAATTTCAATTTTATATGGCAGCCTACGAGGATCAAATACCTGGGGATTTATTTGACCTCCCGCTATGACTCTCTCTTTAGAGAAAACTTCACACCCCTCCTCACCAAAACACTCGCTGACCTGACGTCCTGGAAGAGTCTTTTCATTTTGTGGCTGGGCAGGATCATTGCGGTTAAAATGAACATAATCCCCAAATGGCTCTACCTTTTCCAGACCCTCCCTGTGGCAGTCCCGGCCTCCTTTCTTCGTACTATCCAGCGCGCACTAGTGTGTTTTATCTGGAACCACAGACTTCCCCGCATTGCTGCCAATACCCTAAAACGACCAACCTCCGCGGGCGGCAGAGGTCTTCCGGATATTAAACTCTACTATCTGGCCTCTCACCTCTCCCATATTGTTGCCTCTTATGCCCCCCCGGGATCTGCTTCCTGGTTAGATATTGAAGCAGCCTATCTCAACCTATCGGACCTGTCTCCCCTCTGGGGTTTGCCCTCGACCTCCCGACCCCCAGCCTCCAAACTCCTCCCCACGATTAAATTTAATCTTAAAATTTGGGACTCCTACCCTTTGAAGATGGGTCTTACCACTACCCCCTCACCCTTGACCCCTATCTGGCTGAACCCTTTGTTTCCTCCTGGATACTCGGCTACGAGATTCCGTACATGGATAACGTTGGGTTTTAAATTCCCAACTGATTTTGCCGATCGGGGCCAATGGATGTCCCTCCCTGACTTACAACAGAAGACCCCTCGCACCCACTTAACCCCTTTCAATTCCTACAAATCCGGCACTTCTTGGGCTCCCTGCCCTCCCCTGCCCTCCTCCGAACCCTCACTCCCTTGGAAAGTTTATGCGTACACTCTCCCCTCTCCAAAGGCTTAATCTCTCAACTTTACTCCCTTTTACTGGATTCGTCCCTTTCCTTCCTCCTGGCCCCACGAGCTCGCCTGGGCCCCATCCGGAGGGTGGAGACTGGGAGGACATGAAACTGGGGATTGCTAAGTGCTCCATTGCTACCGCTTTCAAAGAGACGGCCTACAAAATGTACTACTGTTGGTACTATACCCAGGACAGGCTACATAAACTCTTTCCGTCTACTTTCCCTGCTTGCTGGAGGAACTGCGGATCTAGAGGTGACATGCTACATATATGGTGGACATGCCCGTCCATCATTCCCTTTTGGAACCTAGTCCACTCCCTCCTCGTCTCTCTCCTAAACTCCCCCGTGCTGAGAGATCCCTGGATCTTTCTGCTGTGCAACCCCCCCCCCCCCCCGACGCTTGAAAAATTCTCCCGTAAACTGACTACACATATTTTAACCGCGGCTAAATCACTGATGGCCCTCAACTGGAAAGATCCCTCCCCTCCCTCTCTCTCAGCCCTTAAAACCAAAATTTGGCATACTGCATCCATGGAACAGATTACCTACTACCTTCATAATCGAAGTCATATTTTTGAGCAGGTCT